>NC_092239.1:1770819-2070819 GCF_036320965.1 Panulirus ornatus
AGTAAATGATGTTCTAATATTGGTATTGATGTTCTAATATTGTATTCTAACTATAGTTTCCAGTAAATATTATGGTAATATTATTCCTGACAAATTGCATATGGCGACGGTGATGAATAACGTCACGTCCCTACAGAGAGATGCTGACAACGCATCTAACCATCCCAGTGACAGCACACTTATGACAAGCCGAGCCCCAGACTGACACAGCGACCCGAGCTGTAACTCACCAGATACAGAGAATTATAACCAATTACCAGGAGGCACAGTACCACAAAGCTAACTCTCCCCACCACGTAAGGGGTCCGACGTTTGCCCTTCCCCACCTCCACCCTTCTAACCCCTTCCTTCTCTTGACCTGGTGCAGGAAAGCCGGTGACCTGGGCTAGTGTTTTCGGGTCAAAGGTCGTCGAGCACTATGTCGTCGACATTGTGACCCAGCGGTGTGCAGTGAGTGAGTCATTGTTTCATGTTGAGGTGTCTGGCACCACCGTGATGCCTCTTGTATGTCCATTTTATCTCCTTCAGAACCCATTATTCTGACCGACACCAGCTTTATCAGGGTTTAATCCCATCCACAGATTCCATATAGGACGGTCATATGTATGAGCTGCCGGCCTCGTGCAATAGTGAAAACACATGAGTTACGGATCTGATGACCAGTGAAATATATGTTACTGATGATAGGGCTCACGTTAATGTATTTTGCATGAACTATTATATAAATAAAATGTTAATGTATGATGTCAGTTACAGGGACACTGAACCCAGATCATCAGGGGCCTAAGAGACGCCTCAGTGTACGATCGGCTCTATAACCTCAGTATCCACGGGTCAAAATCCCATGATATACGTATATTTCATATTGATAATTAAAATGTATGTATTTATGTTTGGCGGGTATCAGTTCCCTGAGAGGATGGTGATAAAGAGTTGGTAATGGTGACACGGTGAAGCGGTGAATGGTGACGCAGTGTTTAAAGTCACCATTACTGACCGGTGAATGGTGATGAGCTGTGATTGGCGTCAGTTTCCTGGTCTGATGGTACAGGTGAGACTAGGTCATCCTGGTGAGGCCAGGTCATCCAGGTTAGTGCAAATCGTTCAGGTAAGGCTGGATCGTCCTGATGAGATTGGTGAGTCCTAGTGAGGCCAAGTTATCCTGGTGAGGCCGGGTCGTGCTGGTAAGGCCGGGTCGTTGTAAAGGTTGTGTTATCCTGGTGTTGGCTCACAACTGAGCCACCTTCCTCTATCTCTAGTAAACAAAAGGCAAACAATTTAAACTGACTACAAACAGAAGACAAACACCAGGGCCGAGATCACGTACGAGAGTTAACCTGAGACTGTGAGACTGACAGTTAACCTGAGGCTGACTGGTCTTACAAAATGATCACAATGAAAAAAGTCACTGTAAAGAACGTTTCTGTCTCACGTCTACAAGGCTGGTAACACAGATATGATCATAATCATCGTTATAACCGGCAGTCATCACTAGTGGAGTCCCGGAGCCTTCTTGTTGTCCAGTTCGTACGCTTGGCTGATGTCTCGCCTGAGGATCTACACTGCTGGAGCGATCACTTCTCACACGATGGTAGTTTGTTCTCCGACATCCTGACCCCCGGAAGCCAGGAAGCTGGGCAGGAGACGCTGAGGGTAAAGCATTTCTTGACTCCAGATGTTGCTATGGAGACCGCCACACTTCCCCGTAGACGTCTACTGACGGCGCTCTCCACAACCCCAGAGAAGGTACAGACAGCAACGGACGGTGCTGTCCATAACCCCAGAAAAGGTAAACCCTGCCACGTGTTCTTCACAACCCCAGAGAAGCGGAATTTCCACAGCCGGAAAACCCCTGGTTCAGACATGGACGGACCTGGAGCGGGACGCGCCTCGTTAGGTGATTTTCCGGGACATTGTGTTGGTGGGAACCCTGCCCTACTGGGCGGCCATATTGTGGGGGAATTATATGGTCCTTGTCTTCCCTGGGAAGATGACTGTTGGAGGGACGTGTGTGTGTGTGTGTGTGTGTGTGTGTGTGTGTGTGTGTAAAAACTTCAATTGCAAAGAAAAATAAATTAAAACAAGATACACGTATGACTATGTTGATGACAACAGAGTAAACATACGTGAAAAGTCTAACTAACCTGAAGTCTTGATTGTGTTACACAAACTACCAACCTCGAAGTTATCGCAAATGATGAACCAAAAGTCGTGTTTACTCAAGTAAAACAAAATTTTAGAGATTATTGCAACGAAGACAAATGGAGCTGGAACGGAATGGCATCTGGATGACTGTGATCACAAAGATGAAGTGGTGAGGATGCGCTTGTTCACACGACTTCTGTAACCTACATAAGGAAAAGGAAGCCCCGGCTGCGGCCCACACAGCCTCGGCTGACAAAATGGTTCCGTCGGAAACCCATCCTGGCGGGAATACATCAACCCGCCGAGCGTGCGCTTCCCAGCCCGGGGTCTGCTGGCGGGCGGAGTGATGACCTTCCTGGGGCTCGTCAGTGACTTCTAACCTCGAGGAGGCATCAGCACCGACATCATACTGCGGGTGCAGTGCGCCAACACCGATCATGTCATACCACACGACACATCGTTGCAACTACACCTCAAGTCACCTGGAACTCGACCACTGCCACCCGGGGACTCAGGCAACCGACATTAGCCATCCGAGGACTCTGGCCACATCATCGAGGACTGAGGTTCAGTATGGGTAGTGACACTTGGTAGCGACGGACAGTAATAATGTTTCAATACTCTAGATGATGGAGATTCTTGCGAAAGAAAACGCGTGTAAACAAAAGCGTTACCTGTAAATCAATCACAATGTTATCATTTCTCGTGGTAAGATGAGGAGATTTGTAGAACAACTTGAAGCAAATACGTGAGAGTTAGTACCATCATGAACCTGAGGGAACCTCCGACGTGCAAAACGCTTGTGTCAAGATGAACTTATCGATGTTTTCAGCGTAAGTTTTTAACTTGTTTGAGGACTTTGAGATCCAAATTTTCATACAGGCCAGATCACAAGCATTATGAATTTTTTTTTCAAGAATCCGAAGGTTAGGTTAACATAAACATAATAAAAATCGTCCTATGCAGGAGGAGGTCCTGAGCGAGATACGGTCACAAAGACGCTCTTCCGAAACAATGAAGCCACTCCAGCGGCCAACCAAGTGACGCCACCCATCAAGGGCTTGGAGGAGCTGGATATAGGGATCAATCCTCTGACGTCAATGCCATTTGGACCATTTTCCCATCTGGTAAACCTTAAGAGTTTGCACATATCACGATGCGAGAATCTCTCCCACATTGACAGCGGAGCCTTCACAAGTCTTAGTAAACTTACATCCCTCGTGCTCAGCTTCAACCCCCAATTAATCACTCTCCACCGTGACGTCTTTAGGCCTCTTATTGGTCTTCGACATTTGGTTCTCAGGGGTAATGGCCTTAAGAGGATTTGATCGTTCTCTTGTTACCTCCACCAGTCTTCAGTCTCTTGATCTTCGAGACAATAGCCTTGAGTGCAATTGTTCCGTAAAGTGGCTACAGGTAGCGAGCTTGAACAATAGCCTCTCGCTGAATATCGAGGAGGTATTGTGCGCGGAGCCGGAGGTCCTGAGGGGCAGAAGTCTCTCGGAATTATCCGAGTATGATCTTGAGTGTTACAATAACGTGGTAGTGGTGGCCTCTTGTGCCGCCGCCTCGATGGCCCTCGTCCTCCTCCTTGTGGCCTTTGGTATTCTTTATTATAAGAACTGTCGCAAGATGAAGGCGATGGTCCACGACAACTGGCCAGAGAAGATTGTGGCCACCTGGAAGGACCCGGAATACCAGAAGCAAGTGGAGGATGAAGAGTACACATTCCATTCTCTGCGTGGCATTCAACACATCCCCGTCACCGTCATTTGACAGGAGCTCGGTGGAGATCAACCACCGCCTTCTGGTCTCCACGACGAGCTCATCGAAAGGACGAAGGCGCTCAAGTCGTCTTTCTTAACGGAGGAAAATAACAAAAGCAGGACCATAAGACACGCCCATAATGGGAGGATAGTCACAGATGACTACTTCTCCTCGCTCAAGTCTCCCGCGAGAGCCAACCATGAAGGGTATTTCGGGGTCGTTCCATTGGAGAACGGTGTAGGGGTCGCCGCCAGCAGTCGCAGTAGCAGCAGCAGAAACGGTGGCCAGCGAATCTCACATTACCTACCGCCATCACCGCCAGCTGGCGCCACCACCCCTCGACACCACAACCCCCCTATCTACACCGAGCCCCACGCCAGGCCTAAGCTCCTCTCCCTGGTTAACACTGCCTGGAGCAACTCATCTTCCTGATTCACACTGGCTGGAACAAGTCCTCTCCCTGGTTTACACTGGCTAGAACAAGTCCTCTCCCTGGTTTACACTGGCTGGAGCAAGACATCTCCCTGGTTTACACTGGCTGGAGCAAGACTTCTCCCTGGTTTACACTGGCTGGAGCAACTCCTCTCCCTGAGGAGGAACACTCGTTGTCTAAAACCAGACTTCCTCTACCCTACCTGTAGCCACTACCGTCTTGTTCAAGACATAAATCTAAACTTGTAGGAAATAATCTTGGCCCAGGTCAGCAGGGAACCAGCTCGTCCCTCTGGCGGCCACAGGAGTGTAGCCAGACTTGGTGGGTTTAATGTGAAGCAAATATTTAACAAGAGTTTCTTCTGCTGCCGCAGGATCCACTCCCTCTGGAAATTAAATTTGCATATCAAAGTCCTTCTCAAATATCATGGAAATTACAGCTTTACATATCATGGCCAGTGAAGTGTCGCTTGTTGGTTATTAACTGTAGTGTTACTGTTAACTTTATCTTTGTGTTGTGCTGTGTGGTGTCTCGCCTGATGCCAGGGATTATCTTAGTATCTTGACCTGACTGATGCCAGGGATTATCTTACTATCTTAACCAAAGACACTGAATCATGGGGGGGGGGGGGCGCTGCCCCCAACCTCATCCCTCTTAAGCACCCTTTCTGTGATGGTATCATTAACATCTACCTTATGACTTAATACTGTAATGGTATTTTTTCCATAATTACTCAGCTGTATAGCCAATGACAACGCGGGATGCTCACAACTCCACCTGGTTATAACAGCATCACAACCAACAACATCCTTCAAGTACAACCAACAGCTCTTACTGTGGCATGAGAGTACAGTTCATTCTTTACCACCAGGCTTAACTCTGCCGTGATGATAGTCTAGTTAATACTGGAATTAAAACACACGGGGTCATGAGTGGGGTATACCAGGTCACTGGTCGTAATGAGTTACGTTCTTGCACAATATCTGAGGAAACGTTTGGGGGAAATCTTGGGAAAATGGGACATGCATACAGATTCTTCCCCCAGACACGCGGGGGACCTGGGAGGAATAATGTAGAAGAGATGGTTTACAGGAAATGCTGGACCGTGGAGACAGATAAACAGTCAAGTAAGGTGAACAGAAGCAACGAAAAACAGACATACAGATAGAGGATGGCAGGGAAATGGACATTCAGAAAGAGAGAGAGAGAGAGAGAGAGAGAGAGAGAGAGAGAGAGAGAGAGAGAGAGAGAGAGAGAGAGAGAGAGAGGAGATTTGTAGAGAAAATGAAAGGTTAGATACAAGAGTTATAGTTCACCGTAGCATGAGGTGAGGGGAGAGCGTAGTGTTATGATCTAATAAACTCTTCAAAACCTAATATATTTGATGCTAGTCATCCACACCCATGAAATGTGAAGGCCAGTTATTAAATTTCCCAACATTGTTTTATTAAAGGAAGTCGACCATGTATCTTTCCCGTCCTGTCACAGTAAATTTGATGCATTCTCTCTCTCTCTCTCTCTCTCTCTCTCTCTCTCTCTCTCTCTCTCTCTCTCTCTCTCTCTCTCTCCCCTCGTGGCGAGCGTTACGCGCTTGATGCTTCTTCTTTTAGTATTGTCTTCCATTTTCTTTAAATCGAACCTTGATCATATATATATATATATATATATATATATATATATATATATATATATATATATATATATATATATATATATGGTACAAACTAGTGGCGCTGTATGCAGAGTAAGGTAGAGACGAGTCGTGTTGCGTCCACAGTGAATATATTTCCACAACTGACAAGAATTATGTGAACACACTATAAGCACCTGGAGCTCCAGCCCTCATGAAAATATTCAACAGTGAGAAAGTCATCAAAGTCTCCACCAGTTTTTTAGCACCGTTGGAATTAAGCTTCCCGCCGTGTGTGGTGGCAACACTGTAAGGTTATTCTCTTGTATTAAGTCGGCTTTTATCCTCCAGTCCAAAGCTTTAGATGACGGAAACTCAAACCCAGGAAGGTGTGTGTGTGTTTTTTTTATCATATCAAGCTCTCCAGAGGTTGTCTTTATGAGCCTCGCTGTGGATGGGTCCGAAAAATCATGATCAAGGTTTAAGATGCAAATTAATAACTTCTTTTTCGCAGGGAATATAACTCCTGGACCATCAGCTGACCGGCAAGCTGCAGGGGAGAAACACTACTGAATATTCAACTGCAATGCATGCAGTTGACGTAGGTGCATCTTATCCTTTGCAAAATATCCCCGTCTTCTATGTCAGAGCCGCCCACACCACACCCCCAGTGATCCCCCACACATAAGGATGATGCCGCCCACACTACACCCCAGTGATCCCCCACACATAAGGATGATGCCGCCCACACTACACCCCAGTGATCCCCCACACATAAGGATGATGCCGCCCACACTACACCCCAGTGATCCCCCACACATAAGGATGATGCCGCCCACACCACACCCCCAGTGATCCCCCACACATAAGGATGATGCCGCCTACACTACACTCCCAGTGGTCCACGCGACGTCACATCTGTATCTGAGTGAATTCACACCACATGAAGATATTTTGACTCATTTTGTTATCTGTAGATTATATTTGAAGCGTGCAAAGGCAGATGATCACAAATAGATATAACACACACACACACACACACACACACACACACACACACACACACACACGTACATAAGTGAATTAGAAATACTGTAAAGAGGAGCGAGCGAGAACACCAGCAGGGATGGATGACCTTCATTTGTACACACGTCAGGTGAGCGTAGCGGGGCTGGGAGCGTGCAAGGTGCGGCAGGTAAACAAGAAACAAATGATCACTTCTGACAAAGTAAATCTCTGTGGGAGAACCGAATGTTTACAGCCACTGTGTTGCCTCCCGATGGTTAGCGGGGGAGGAGCGGTGATGCAGACGAGGGAGGGAGGGAGGGGTGATGTGTCTCTTCACTGAGGTGACAGCAGCATATCTCTTCACTGAGGTGATAGCTCGTCTCTAGAGAGCTGATATCAAATCCAAAATGTACTCGAGAAAACAGATCTATACAGGAAAAGATTTGCGGCCTCGTGTTCGGTAGTAAGTGCACCATGACTAAATCTCTTCACCAAACCCTAGACCACCAGGTACCTCAGCAGCCGCCCTTGCACGCCCAGCACGGTAAGTTATAATCCATACGGCGGCAGGGCAACCGGGGAACAAAATTTTTTTGAAGTTCCGTTGAGGGTGTTGCTGTCTGACCAGCCCCAGTCCAGCCATCACTGCTAGGGTGGCTTCCTCCTGGCTGGGGCTGCATCCAGTCAGTCTGTAATGATGGAAATATGTCAGGTCTTGTGCTCAGTTTCTGGCACCTGCGAGAAAAAATCTAGAACAGTTATCATTACAAAGCCACATGGCGTTTGCCTAAGTTTTGCTCGAGTCTGTTTTAAGTGGCCGCAGATATCAAGACAAACCACCTGGACTCAGAATGTCCTCGTGCAAAAAATTTCCTTGCTCACTGTATTCATTGGAACAGACTTTTGCTAAGCGAGGATGTCTAACCATGACCTCCATGTACCTCTCCTAACCCCCACCCAAAACCTTCCTGTTATTCTAAGCCACAGAGAACACGAGTATGGTAAGGTATAATGGGTTATGGTCCTCACCTCAGCACCTGACATCTCGAAGTGAAAGAAAAAAAAAATTTGAACTTCCGTCTGACGCTTCTGCCAGCGATGGGAAGGGATCAGGTAGCAGCAAATAATTCCGGTCCCTTCGAAGACCCTTGCCTTTGACTATTTTTTCATTGGTCATTCCAAATTGTTCCATGATGTGACTGCTTGTGTGCCCCCACCACCAGCTAGACCACATAACACTCAGCAAGCTACTGTCACGATTTCTGTGTGACTTGACAACTCAGATGTTAGTCTATTTTCCTTTCACCACAAAGCTTTAAGTGTCTGCATTTTCTTTCATGTCTTTCTAAAAAGCTTCGAACTTTCCCCTTCTTAAAAAGACAAATCTTTCACCTCTTCAAGAAGTTATGAATTATTTCTCTTCGTTTATCTTTTTTCTCTTTATGTTGGCCATCTTTTCAAGGCCGAGTCTCGATAAAGGGCTTTTGTCAGTGACTGAACCACTTGATATACACAAACTTCGATCAAGCCGTCATATAATCTTCGTTAGTCACATCCAACGAGAGAAACCAACAGGGTGTTGCCGCTCTAGCAACTCAACTGAATTCAATCATTCTGGTACAAAACCCGAGGTCTAAGGAACCTTCAGTTGGATTGGTTCCAGTAGGATGAATCACAGTCGGATAAAGTAAGGTAGACCTATTCACTCTTGAACAGAACCCATTGGAATAAGTCAAAGAAAACTGGGAAATCGCCTGAACGAACCAAAATTGGATAAGACAAACTGGAACAAACCTCAGGGTGTCAGGGTCCAGCTCCTCTCCCTGCGGTCAGTGGCATCGGATCTCTCAAGTTTATGTCTCCTGTCCTGGACTGAACACTGAACCACTCTTTCAGGCGTCCCTCCGCTGTTGATTACCCAGCACCATAAGGGGAGGAGGCGAGGGGACGTAGGTAACCAAGAAGGAGAGTAAAAGGAGGCAGAAGATAAATGAGAGGAGGATGAATTTTCCCCTCAGTTGAGGCCAATCTGCTGATAGCGTGATTGAAGACCAGACGAAGATAGATTGAAAACATGAGGGTGAGGCCGCCGTTGTGTGGGGTCGTAGCCGCTCAGGGAAGGACGGGATTACATTCACTGTGTCGCCCGAAGCTATTTTGTTCATTGTGGGGGACGGTGGTGGGACGGGTGGAGGTTTACCTATTATGAAGCTTATGCTGGTGCTGAGTGAAGATGGATGAGCAGGCTCTCGGGGTAGAGGAGAGGTTGGTGACTGATGCAGGGGATGTATTCAAAGTTCCTCATAACGATGGTGGGGAGGAGGCGAGGATAGCGGTGTATGACTAGTGACAGAAAGGATAGGAGTAGAAGTGATAAATCAGATGGGGTGGGGGATAAACTGGTGTGCCGGGAGATGGGTGTGAAGACTGGAGAGATTCCAGAAGAGCGTGGAAACTAATCTTCCAGTACGACTGAGTTCCGGGAAGGCGAGGAAAGTCATTAAACTTATCCATGTCACCAGCCTGGCGGTGCTGGTGCTGGGCCGGCGCTTGGGAGAGGAAAATAACGATATTGAAGTACATATATGTATACCCCATTTTTCTTCCCCTCTATCCCACCTCTCACCATATTCGGTAACTGACCACCACAGCGTTCCTCCTACGTCTCCAAGCAAGGGTCCGCAAGCGAGGTCTACGAGTCTGGACGTCTCGTCATAGGAACAACTGTAGGCGAACCTCAGGTTGCTATAGTCATACAGGCGACCGGCCGGAGGGAGGAGCCACCACACCTGGCACGCGCCTCGTGGGTGCTCCTCAGCTGTGTTGCCATGACCCACCCAGCTATGTTGCCACGACCCTCCAGCTATGTTGCCACGACCCTCCAGCTATGTTGCCACGACCCTCCAGCTATGTTGCCACGACCCTCCAGCTATGTTGCCACGACCCGTCCAGATGTGTTGCCGCGACCGATTTGCCATCTGTCTGTCCATACTGTCCTAACCGTCAATTTTCAAGGCTTCACTGTATAGTAGCTCAGGGACTCGAAACTTCAGTATATAGTGACTCATGGATTCTGAGCTATAGCATTTACCGGCTCAGAGATTCGAGGCTTCACTATACAGTGGCTCAAGGATTCAAAGCTATAGGATTCAAAGCTTCAGTATATAGAGGCTCGGGGTTTCACAAGAGGGTGGTCAAGGCTTCCATGAACACTGCTTATTGTCGTGGTGTGTCATCGTGTATGGTCGCTGGGATGGTGCAAGCCTCACTGGCAGCTGTCGTCCGCTTGTCCTCATCATATTTACCGTGTTGTGTCGTCGTTTCTGGTGTCATCCCTGAGGCGTTTCATCTCTCGCTCATAAAAAATGGAAAATGATTATAATGCTTTTCCTTCTGGCATGGCATGGAAAACGTGTTGCTCACCTACCATCACTGGTGAACCTTCCGGTCGTAACGAGTTATTTACTGTGTTAACTTATTCTATCCAGACAACAGCAAATCTCCTTTCAGTTTTTGACCTCTCCATGACCGACCGTTTCACCACTGAGAACAATATTGACCGATGGTTAGATATCGTGATGTGCGTCACACATGCAGGACAAATATGGCCATGATATTGCTCATGATGATAATAATGATGATGATGATGATGATGATGATGTTTTTCATGATAATGATGATGATCATGATCATGATCATGATCATGATGACATTCACTACCGTCGTTGGCTGCCCAGAGTAAATCCTCAGCCCCATGGTAACAGTCTCATGCCAGTTACTCTCTCTCTCTCTCTCTCTCTCTCTCTCTCTCTCTCTCTCTCTCTCTCTCTCTCTCTCTCTCTCTCTCTCTCCTCGTGACTCACACGCCCCAGGGGAGAGGAGCACCGTCCCCGCCCCACCACTAGCCCTGACCGGACATTCCCCCTCGCTCTCCATCTTTTATTTCACGCTACTGTACACGAGTCCCCTCACTCCACCCGTCCTGCTGCTGTACACGGGTCCCCTCACTCCACCCGTCCTGCTGCTGTACACGGGTCCCCTCACCCCACCCGTCCTGCTGCTGTACACGGGTCCCCTCACCCCACCCGTCCTGCTGCTGTACACGGGTCCCCTCACTCCACCCGTCCTGCTGCTGTACACGGGTCCCCTCACCCCACCCGTCCTGCTGCTGTACACGGGTCCCCTCACTCCAACCGTCCTGCTGCTGTACACGGGTCCCCTCACTCCACCCGTCCTGCTGCTGTACACGGGTCCGGGTCCCCTCGCCCTACCCGTCCTGCTGACGTACATGGGTCCCCCTCGCCCTACCCGTCCTGCTGATGTACACGCGTCCCCTCACTCCACCCGTCCTGCTACTGTACACGCGTCCCCTCACCCCACCCGTCCTGCTGCTGTACACGGGTCCCCTCACCCCACCCGTCCTGCTGCTGTACACGGGTCCCCTCACTCCACCCGTCCTGCTGCTGTACACGGGTCCCCTCACCCCACCCGTCCTGCTGCTGTACACGGGTCCCCTCACTCCACCCGTCCTGCTACTGTACACGGGTCCCTTCACCCCACAAGCCCTGATATTGTGCCTTCCCTTTCCCCATCATCCTGAACTCATTCTGGCCTTGGCTTCCATCACCCCTGCCATGGCTCTCCCTCACCCTTGTCTTGGCTTCTCCTTCCACTACGGGGGATCACCCTCTGGTACAAGGGCATCACCCTCTGGTACATCTCCTGTGAGTAAGTTGAGAGTTTCTGGATCTGTAGACAAATATTCTATGATATTCTTTCCCCTCGGAAACTACCGTCCATCAACACCCAGGACTGTACACATCCGGAACCCTTTAAGGAAATCTGTCCTTTTACTTCTGATCTTCATCTTCAGGAAACTAAGATATATTTTGCACACCATAAAAGTCATCCATCTTATGTGTGGTGCATCGGAACCAACTGAAAATCTTATTAGTTTTCTTCTTCAACTCTTATACTGATGTCATTTAAATCACGTGCCTATCAAATAATTATTTCCAATTACTTATGATATATTTACAACATTCCGAGGAAAATTCCCCAAACTCATTTCCAACGACCAATACTCACAGGGAAGCGGGTCAGGTCTCCCTGTCTAACATTTCCTGTGTTCAGCAGGAATTGTACAAGACGTAACTAGGGTGGCCATCAGGGTGACGCCACCAGACAGCTGACCCCCAACAAATTAACTTCCTTCTGTCATACTGGGGAGGGTATAGTGGGGGGGACATCGTCTGCCAGCTGGCCCGCCCCCACACAATGCCTTCCTCCTATCACGGGTTTCAAGCTTCGTCACACAATAACAAAACAACGTCCGCTTCCCTGAGCCTGCGACACTTTGGCTACTGGTCTGGCTGGGCCAAGAGAACTGGTCTGGCTGGGCCAAGAGAACTGGTCTGGCTGGGCCAATAGAACTGGTCTGGCTGGGCCTAGAGAACTGGTCTGGCTGGGCCAAGAGAACTGGTCTGGCTGGGCCAAGAGAACTGGTCTGGCTGGGTCAAGAGAACTGGTCTGGCTGGGCCAAGAGAACTGGTCTGGCTGGGCCAAGAGAACTGGTCTGGCTGGGTCTGAGTCTCACTGGCTCGTGAAATTTTTCCCGTGATGAACCATGATTTTGAATGATCACGAAGCACTTGTATGTGTCTGAAGGTAACCATGAAAGGTCCCAGTGAATATGAAGGGTCTAATATTTTCTTCAGTGGTCTGAATACATCCATACTAAGCTGAGTGGCTCCGACAGATATGACCTGAGAAAGGGCTGGACGCCTCTTCTTCTTAAAGTCTAAAAATTGCGGATATATCTGGTTGAGTGAGTACGTTTGAATATATCTGTGTGTGTGTGTGTGTGTGTGTGTGTGTGTGTGTGTGTGTGTGTGTGTGTGTGTGTGTGTGTGTGTGTGTGTTACTGTATGAAAATCATTTAGAGGTATGTAAAGGTCAGATGATCTGATAGAGGGTGCTGTAGAGGCCCCAGTTGACTAAAGAAAAAAATCGACAGGTCCCGAAGTTTGTGGGCAGGTCTCATATCGTCTGCAAATCTCTGCACGAAATCCGAGTGAGTCTGTTAGGTCGGCGAGAGTTGGTGTAAACTTATGTGGCTGTGTTGACGAGCCTGAGGGACGGACGGTGTGCCAGGGTCTGGGGACGATGACACCACGGGACGGTAAACACCAAGGGAGGGCATTACCACCACACAAACTGACAAACATGATACATAAAGCATCAAAGAAGATGCCACACAGGCTCTGGTGAGACTGCGAGAAAAAGGTTGGGTGAAGAGTGGGAAAACAGGAGGAGAGAAAGAGAGGAGGAGGAAGAGAATCTGCAGAATAAGGGCAGAGGAAAATATGGAGAAGCGGAAGGAAAAAAAAAAAGTAATGAAGACACGGAAAATGACTAGAGAAAATCAGGATTTTGTGCAACTAAAGGAGGAAAAGTGAGGAGGCAAAAATGGTTGAATGGGATGGAAGGGAAACGAAAATGAAAAGGAAGATAGGGAAGGGGAGATAAACTATCCATAGAATAATGACAAAACGGAAAAGAAAGAAGAGGGAGTAAAATAAGGACATTAGCGTCATGATACACAGAGGAAAGCGAGGAGCAGCTGAGGCTCAGCTTAAAGTAAAACAATCATATGGAAGATAACAGGTGAGGCTCATATATGGAGGATGAGGTTCATAAGGTAAGGTGATATATGGAGGATAAGGTTCATAAAGTAAGGTGATATATGGAGGATAAGGCTCATAAAGTAAGGTGATATGTGGAGGATAAGGTTCATAAGGTAAGGTGATATATGGAGGATAAGGCTCATAAAGTAAGGTGATATATGGAGGATAAGGTTCATAAGGTAAGGTGATATATGGAGGATAAGGCTCATAAAGTAAGGTGATATGTGGAGGATAAGGTTCATAAGGTAAGGTGATATATGGAGGATAAGGCTCATAAAGTAAGGTGATATATGGGGGATAAGGTGTATAAAGAGAGGTATATTGGAAAATGTTAAGCAATAGAGGAGTGAGAGAATACTGGAAAACAGGAATAGGAGGAGGAGAACCAGTAGAGGATAAGAGGGAGAGAAGAGAGCGAAGAACGACATACAAGGAGAGACAGAGGAAGGAAACAAGAAGTAAAACAGGATGAAGAAAGAGAGGAAGGAAGGAAAGAGATAAAGAGAGGGTACAGGATGGGAAGAGGAGGGAGTAGAGGAGAGGAAGGAGGTAAGATGGAGGTGACAGGAGGGAAGAGGATGGTAGGGGAGCCAGAGTGAGGTTAGAAGGGAGGCACATCACGGAAGATTCCTCCCTCCCCCGACCCCTCCCACCACACACACCATCCACCCAACACTCGCCATGGACCTCACGTACCCGCCTCACCCACCATGTAATTTGGTGTTGTTTTGTCTCGTGCTGCAGTGAGTGAGCTTATCCCATGACGTGAGGCGGCGACTGCTGGTATACCTCCGATGCCATGTGATGTGGCGGCGTCCCTCCAGTGCCGTGTGGTGTGGTGTGGTGTGGCGGCGTCCCTCCAGTGCCGTGTGGTGTGGTGTGGTGTGGTGGCGTCCCTCCAGTGCCGTGTGGTGTGGTGTGGTGTGGCGGCGTCCCTCCAGTGCCGTGTGGTGTGGTGTGGTGTGGTGGCGTCCCTCCAGTGCCGTGTGGTGTGGTGTGGTGTGGCGGCGTCCCTCCAGTGCCGTGTGGTGTGGTGTGGCGGCGTCCCTCCAGTGTGGTGTGGTGTGGTGGCGTCCCTCCAGTGCCGTGTGGTGTGGTGACGTCCCTCCAGACCTGTGTCGGGGCGACTGGAGGGTGAGTGATGGCCCTGCCTATATTAGCAGTGTGTCACGCCTCTCACCACCACCACCCGTGCTCTGGTGAGAACGCTGTGATGGCAGCGTAGCTGACTCGTGGTGGTGATGGCGTGGCTATGGTAGAGCGGGTCAAGTATTGGTTGCACTTCCCTCTTTTATGAGTATTGAAGATTCACTGATTATTCAGGTACCAGATCCATATATAAATACTCATTTAGAGACAGACAAATAAGCAAACGACAGACAAACACAGACAGGTTGAAGAAGAAATAGAGAGAAGCATAAACACCCAAACATACACAACCCTACGTATAAAGAAATAGCAAAAAACAGCTAAACGGACACGACTTAGTCCACAAACACCGGGATCAAGAAGACCTTCCTTGAAGAGGTGTGTGAGCGACCCTGTCCCAAGTATTGTGGCATAACAAAGATAAGACTGATGATAACCCTGTGATGGATGCTGATAACTGTGGCTAAGCAAGACAGAAGACGGCAACCGTGGTAATACAGGAGGGAAGAAATATTGGTCATCACGTCAGGTGTAGGATAACGATGACCGGGTCACGAATTCCTTGTGTGTGATGATCACATGATAGGAGAGACACACGTGACACCTGCAGGTGTCAAACATAAGTGAATTTGATGTGAGGCACCTACGAGGATAACCCCCGTCACAACTGACCCACAACACTGATCAGCTGACCTACAACACCAGCCTGATGGTAACTTATCCTTTACTACATAATATCAATATGCACCACTCGGTACTGAGTGGCCCAGCAGTAACTCATGGGACAGCCTACCAGAACTGCAGCATAGACTAAGTAAACAAAGTCTCAACAACTGTAAGTTCATCCAAATAAACAATACGAAAACATCAACTATGATGACACAAACACAACACGAATTCACGAGAATAAACAGGGTCTTGAGACCGAAGCCTCAGACGTGACTCTTGCTGCAGCACAATGGTAACTCGTAGTAACAAATCGAGTACTCAACTCAAAAGTCAGCCTGTGCCTCAGCAGTGACTCACTGGTGTCCCGGCACTTGCCTCAACACCAGCATGGATCACATACGAAGTTAAGAGCATATTTGATCTTAGAATCATCCTGAACATCTGAAGGAGTTGGTGGATGTAGGTGGACGTTGACGGACTTAATGACCCGGACAGTTTATAAGTTTAAAGCGCAAACAACGGACCAACCAAACCTCAACATCGGTATGAGTCAATTATAACCAAAACATAACTGGAGTTGTGTGTTGGACGTATGAGTTAAAGGTTCTGGCTTAATAACCAACCACCAGTCGACAGCCATTACAACCAACGACATAACAATGGGATCAGTCCTGATTTCCTGGATCCTTTAAGGTTGTGTTAAGGTGCACAATCCCCTTCCCCCAAGACGACCCTCACGCCCCAAGTGTCATAAACCTTAATCTACACGAATTCTCTCTGGCCGTTGGTCCTGTGGTGTATGGAGGGTGTTGCTTGTGTTGTGTCTTGTGGTGTATGGAGGGTGTTGCTTGTGTTGTGTCTTGTGGTGTATGGAGGGTGTTGCTTGTGTTGTGTCTTGTGGTGTATGGAGGGTGTTGCTTGTGTTGTGTCTTGTGGTGTATGGAGGGTGTTGCTTGTGTTGTGTCTTGTGGTGTATGGAGGGTGTTGCTTGTGTTGTGTCTTGTGGTGTATGGAGGGTGTTGCTTGTGTTGTGTCTTGTGGTGTATGGAGGGTGTTGCTTGTGTTGTGTCTTGTGGTGTATGGAGGGTGTTGCTTGTGTTGTGTCTTGTGGTGTATGGAGGGTGTTGCTTGTGTTGTGTCTTGTGGTGTATGGAGGGTGTTGCTTGTGTTGTGTCTTGTGGTGTATGGAGGGTGTTGCTTGTGTTGTGTCTTGTGGTGTATGGAGGGTGTTGCTTGTGTTGTGTCTTGTGGTGTATGGAGGGTGTTGCTTGTGTTGTGTCTTGTGGTGTATGGAGGGTGTTGCTTGTGTTGTGTCTTGTGGTGTATGGAGGGTGTTGCTTGTGTTGTGTCTTGTGGTGTATGGAGGGTGTTGCTTGTGTTGTGTCTTGTGGTGTATGGAGGGTGTTGCTTGTGTTGTGTCTTGTGGTGTATGGAGGGTGTTGCTTGTGTTGTGTCTTGTGGTGTATGGAGGGTGTTGCTTGTGTTGTGTCTTGTGGTGTATGGAGGGTGTTGCTTGTGTTGTGTCTTGTGGTGTATGGAGGGTGTTGCTTGTGTTGTGTCTTGTGGTGTATTGAGGGTGTTGCTTGTGTTGTGTCTTGTGGTGTATGGAGGGTGTTGCTTGTGTTGTGTCTTGTGGTGTATGGAGGGTGTTGCTTGTGTTGTGTTCTGTGTAGTATGGAGAGTGTTGCTTGTGTTGTGTATCAACGGTCTCCTGCCCTGGCAGGAAAGCTCACCGGAAATAAAATTCTACGTTTCCTAGTACATCTATTTTTTCCCCTTATCAAGGATATATATATATATATATATATATATATATATATATATATATATATATATATATATATATATATATATATATATATATATATATATATATATATATCCTAGCCTGAGCCAGGTACCCATTTAATCGACCAATCCCTAGGGGTGGATGAAAAGCTGGGTTGACTGTGGACTGACTGCCGCATCCAGGGTTCGAACCTATGCCCTCGACCCTGGGCGGCCCGTGAATGCGTCACGGTCAGGAACGCATAACTGTTTCTTACCAACGATCAGCACCGTAACCGTGGCGTAGTAAGGAATGCGACCGACCCAACCCCAAGCGAAGGTGGAGTAAAGATGGCCATTGACCACACTCATATGGGTCGTGACCTTACATCCAGCAGGAAAGGGAAGCCCTTGCGACCTTATCTCCAGCAGGAGAGGGAAGCCCTCGTGACCTTACCTCCAGCAGAAGAGGGAAGCCCTCGTGACCTTACCCACAGCATAAGAGGGAGATGGTCCTCCAGTATCACCTAATGGTGGGTGTTATGTTAGGGTAACGACCATTAAACCTGCCTCCCGTGTATACTCTCAACTATTAACACAGACAGTTAACAACAGCTGCATTTATGCCGTGTATTATCAACAGTCATATCTACATACCCAGTTCTGTACCACCGCTGTGCTCTCTCTCAAAATGACTCAGTCCGAACCTTACTAGTAAGATCTCGGTAAATATCTACATCATTACCACTGTCAAATTCTATCTCTCTTACTCAGGTTTCAAGGAGAAAATACCTGTTCATCTATACGTACTATGACTATAGTTACATTACATCTGTGAAAGAGTATAGGACGCAGTAACCTAACCTCATATATCCGTATATGACCTGTGACGTCCCGAGTTACAACATGTCACAGGTCTCGCGTCCAGGTCTTGTAAAACTGTAAACCATATTCAGCATCTTCCTCCACTTGGTGAGTGAGACACGGTCTTTTCAAGCTTTATAAGGAAGAAATCACTTGCCTTGTCGGACGCCAGAAGTGTCTCTAACATTCTGCAGGACGCCAGAATCCGCCTCCAGTATTCTACCGAACAGCAAAACTAAATGTCCATCATTCATTTGTATCAAACCCCGTCACTTGCGTCCTTTTGGGTATTTGATGATAGCAATTGTGCTCAAGTAAGCTTCTTGTGTATCAAACAATGTTTTTTTGCATAGATCCCTAAGAGGCTCTGGGTTTTTACTGAATGACGAATGAAAAACGCTCACTTATTGCTCTAACACTGGGCTGACCCCAGTGCAGCCAGTGTTTCAATGATGGTGTGTATAATCCCAATGTCGTCAAATCATTCTATATCAGAGATTACCCGAAATTTACTATCATGACAAAAGAAAGTAAGTTTCTCTCGTTATACATCAGCCTCTCTCTCTCTCTCTCTCTCTCTCTCTCTCTCTCTCTCTCTCTCTCTCTCTCTCTCTCTCTCTCTCTCTCTCTCTCTCTCCTCCAGCAAACTACAAATGGACCAAATCTTGTGAGTGTTCTCCTCATCGCCCTGACAGAACAGCTGACCCGACCGACTCGTCGTCATTGTGTTTCCCGCGCGACCCTCCCAAGCCCCACCAGCCAGCTGGCTGCCCACCTGGCAGGTGGTGCTGAAGATACTGGGTTCAAGATATAGGCCGGATGGAAGGTGCTACGAGATGAGGAGGAGTCAGTGAAGGGACGGACTGAAGTGATAACTGATGGAGAATGTGACATTACCGTAGGAACAGATGAACCGGGCATGCAAATGATAGGCATGAATGAAGCTGCATTGAACAGAGTAAGCGAGAACATGGTGTAATAGGATTGGTAGATTGGTAGATGGGATATTAAGGTGTGTGTATGAGGAGTGGTGGAGGAATCACTACGTGAGGCAGAGGTGTTAGATGAAGTGAGAACACTGGGATGACGGATAAGACAAAGACAGAAAGATGGGGTCGTCAGATAAGGTTAGATCATGTGGCTGACTAATATATCAACACAGGACACAAGACCAAGATGTAGTACCTTACACGACCCATCACCAGGCAGCCAGCAGTACCCACTACAGCGAGCAGCCCCTGCGGCAGGCTAACTCAGGGGACGCTGGCTCTGACTCTGGGGTAATAAAGGCAGCGACAGATTTACTGGGGTGATAAATAATGGTTTGCGAGGGAGTTTGTCTCTCCTCTTGACACATGATAAAGCTTTGGTGTTGGGGAGTGGGAGGACACCTGGTGTAGGCCCCACCCTCCTGGCACGACCCTAGATGCTCAGCCAGCAGCCCTTGGTGGAACACACACTGGTCCAGGACCAGCATTTACTTCCTGCCACTGCTCGTCGCCTTACCCTGTCCGCCGGGTCCTCACTCTCCTGTCTAACGTCTGTACACTTATATCTCCCCAGCCGTCCATCTTCCTCTGGGAGTTACTTCCACTCAAGTGGCTCTCTCTCTCTCTCTCTCTCTCTCTCTCTCTCTCTCTCTCTCTCTCTCTCTCTCTCTCTCTCTCTCTCTCTCATCCTCCCTTCCACTGCCCTCCCCCTCTCTCCATTACCTACCTATCCCCTCAATCCCCACCTCCCCACCCAACTCTCCCTGATATTCACGCATTTCCACCCCATTCCTCCTCCACTCCCCTACGCCTCTCTCACTTTCAGCCAGTTCAAAAGCTTCTCTCACATCAAATGACCAGGTCTTCTTCAAATAAATCACCAGGATTTTTTTCTCCCTGTTATTTGTGTGTGTTTGTTTGTGTGTGTGTGTGTGTGTGTGTGTGTGTGTGTGTGTGTGTGTGTGTGTGTGTGTGTGTGTGTGTGTAAGAAAGACTGTGTTAAGATATACAGGATCGTAACCATCACTGATCACTGCGGAAGTGGGTCGGTTCATCAATGAAGAGGAACTGATCATTCGAAATGAAACAGATGATTCACGAAAGATAACAATCATCTCCAGAGATATCCCATCTATTTTCAGAAAGATAACATCCGTTTCCAGAGAAATTTTTCGTCTACCAACATGGAACGAGTTTAGAAAAAAAATACATCATTTTCTTGACAGCGGCCGCACATTTTCTATGACTGAGTTATACAGATCCGGACCAGACAGCCGTTTTCCATTAAACTAATTCCTGGTTTATCTATCTTACCAGGAACTCCCCACCCACCCTAACCGTGACACTGGCTGAATATGCTAAGCAGTAGCCTTGATTAACATTCCTTTGCTTCCACCTCGCGAGGCCAATACAGCTGGATTATTGTAATTAGTATAATATCAGTACACATGTGGCGCCGTATGTGAACATCATATAGTTTTCATAACCGATATTTACATATGCATGACTTAATGCATACATACATACCAGGAGCCATTAATTCCGGAATGATTCATAGTGGAGCGAACTGAGCATCAATATGTATCATTTGCCGGTTATTATATGTATACCACGAGAGAGAGAGAGAGAGAGAGAGAGAGAGAGAGAGAGAGAGAGAGAGAGAGAGAGAGAGAGAGAGAGGGGGGGGGGGGGGCGTTCGCAGCAGCCTTGACGCACCAGCTGGGGGTGTTTCCCTCTTACGTCAGAGCAGATATATAACTGAGTATAATATACCTATCATTAAGCATATACCTGGGTAAACACCAACTGTTGAATATATACCTATCATTGAACAATCATTGAGTATATACCTGTTATTGAGTATATACCTATCATACTGGTTGGGCCAGTCAGTGTCACCAATGATAACTGCCCACAACCTCTCTGCTTAATTTCATATTGGTCGTTTGGTTGTTCTATCCTCGCATCTCCGAAGAACTGGTCACTGTTGGCATGATCATCATACATGTGTGAAAACTTGCATGCTGTACTCAGGACACGACTTCCTTTTCTCTCTGATTTTCCTTGAGTCTCCGTTGTATTCAGTCTCGTATCATCTCTGTCGCCTTTTTGTGGACTTTATAAACTCTTGGTAGTTCTTTCAGCATGGCGACCAGACTGGACAAGTAGTATATATATGTGACCTCATGCACGATGTGAACAACTGACCGAATATTATTTCATCCATCCCCTGAGTACGCAATATGTTACCCACACCTCTGATGCGCAGTTTGGTATCCATAACTTTCATGCGCAGTATTCCATCTTAAACAAATCGCAATCCTGTCCCTACTATCCCTGTATCCCTACGCCATCTCTTTGAAGGAATCACAAAATACCCTCCACCATTTTCTGCTTTTCGTTCTTGTTCCATCGGTCTTATGGGTCATTGTACCCTCTCCGCACTCCTTCCCCCTTCCACCAGTCCCCTCAACGCCTCTCTTCCTCACTTATCCTCACTCCCTCCCCTATCCCCTTCTCCCGTGGTAAGAGGCTGATGATGGGGACTCCGTGGATGAATGAGGAGAAGGATTTGCGTGATGGCAGCGTCCCTCCCGCTGTCAGAGGTGGCGTCCATCAGGGTAGTCGCTTGGCTCTCCATATTTATTCTCTCTCTCTCTCTCTCTCTCTCTCTCTCTCTCTCTCTCTCTCTCTCTCTCTCTCTCTCTCTCTCTCTCTCTCTCTCTCTTCTTTTTCAGGAGACCAAATTTCACTTGTGACACTCAACCATACGTGACCTGGACGAGGCTTTGTCTTTGCTTCTTCGTCTTGCTTTACATGTTTCTGTCTGTCCTACTTATCTTTAGTCTTACATTTTAGTCGGGTCTATGGCCAGGCTGTCATACCCAAGGGTCGTACCATCGTGCTCAAGGATCGTCGTGTGAAAAGGTCGTTTCGTCGTGATCGAAGGTCGACCCATCGTGCTGAAAGGACTGACAAATTTCGCGTCAGAAAGTAAACCTTATGTTGCCCAAAAATATACGATAAAGTACAGATATCCTAAATTAACTCACGACCCACCTTAGGCCAGCCCCACACATATACATAACACAGCAGACCTAATTGTCTTAAGCTTCACATACCTGAAAAATGTATTCAAAAACATTTCGTAAAATCAACACTAAATGTTTTGAAGCTCCACTTCAATAATGTCCACAAAACGTCAGTCCGCACCTCTGAGTCAATAATGATCAAACCAGACGATATTAAGTATTCTACAGAGAGTATCATATGGTAAGATATGTCTCTAACACCCAGGGTATGCTGCAGGTTTTATATGTGCCAGCATACTCGCGCCCTCAGAGTCTTATATAACACTGGACCATTATTACATTGGAGGGGTTCCCGAGGCACACCCGTCGCAATTTCCATAGATGAATATTTCTCAAGACGCGAGACGGAAACACGTTGGGAAAATACGCAAACGAAATTATTCCTGATTTACTTGTAAAAGGGAATTGAAAGATGGACGAATAGAGGTAGAGGAAGATTTGTGAAAGCGGGAGATGGAAGGAAGGGAAAGGGATTCTCACACAGACAATGAAAGGGAATTCCCTCACTAATCGCAAGGTGTCTGAGAGGCGGGGAACAAAGGAGGCATGTCAAAGGTGCCTTTCCAAATTGAGAGTGAGTTACCAGCGGTGCCCTGGAGGGATGACTCTTGGGACATCTATCATTCGATATTTATGTAAACTATTTGCCAGACTGACTTGATCTATCCCTGAACATATCTACAGGCGATGATAAAGTCTTTAATAAAATGCATATTGTCTAGGACAGCAGTGAGTTACCAAGAAACACACAAGCAGTAGATCTGGTCAGATACGTGGTTGATCAAAGTTCAGCCCAACCTAACAACAAATGCAGCGTTATGAAGCTACAGCAGTGAACTGAGGCCTTGATGACACAATCACCTGCAACTGACGAACTACAACAATCTCTGAGGGAGACTTGGGCGTCGACCTCGCAACCACTCATCTTCAGAACACCACAGTACGAGAAGTTTGAAGGATCCAAATCCTCTTTTGGTTCATATCAGAACTGCATTTTGTTACTTGAAGTGTTATATAAGCTAACGTATGCTCAAAGCACGCAAGGAATCCTTTCCCCCTCCTGGGAGAAACATGTAGATGGATGGAGGTTTGCCACTACCATTATTATAACTATTAAGTCTGAATCAAAGTGACAGTTTCCAGGGCGGACTCTGGAGAACCAACGAAGGAAGGTCGCTTGAGAGGTTACACCAACATGAGCATCACTGCGAGTGGCCTCTCTCTCTCTCTCTCTCTCTCTCTCTCTCTCTCTCTCTCTCTCTCTCTCTCTCTCTCTCTCTCTCTCTCTCTCTCTCTCAACCAATCAATAGCCATCGTCTGATACTTGTCCAGATTGCCGCCAGTAATTTGTGAGGATCAAAGTTTAAAACTGACCGGACTAAACCCTGCAGAAGTTTGCTGGGGATGCCACGAGGACTTTTGTGGGTGATGGCAGCACACACACACCTCAACCCCGCCACCTCCTGCACTAGTCCTCAACCTGGCCACGTATGTCTGCCTGAAGTGTCTTTCTTACCCATGTATGAAGCTCAAGAATCAAACACTTTCCTTTCACAAGCACTTCACCCCAAGTAACTCCAAGTAAACCCCAGAGGTTCGTCTCGCTATTATCTTACCCCCAGAAAACCCTCGGAGGTTCGTTCCATAAGTGCTTTAGCCCCAGAAACCCCTAGCAAACCCCTAGAGGTTTCCACAAGGACAAAAAATGTCTGGCTCTGCCTCGCTCCAGCAGAGAAACCATCTGGAAGTTTTTAAATTGAATCCGAGTCTCTAACACAAGACTTGTAAAAAGCAGGAGAAATTGTTCCTCTAGGTTTACTTGTGTTGTTGTTGTTGGTGATGGTGTTGTTGTTGGTGACGGTGATGGTGACGGTGATGGTGGAGGGGTTGTTGGTGACGGTGATGGTGATGGTGTTGTTGATGATGGTATTATTGTTGTCATCGATACTGATGCTGTTGGCGTTGTTGATGTTGCTGGTGGTGATGGTCTACGAGCTCATTTTTGTGTGTAATTGCATGAGCTGACAAACTGTTTAATATGCAAGTTTGCACCCCCGCTTACCAGGTCTAGTTTGCACCGATCCCCAGGTCTAGTTTGCACCGATCCCCAGGTCTAGTTTGCACCGATTCCTAGGTCTAGTTTGCACCGATCCCAAGGTCTAGTTTGCACCGATCCCCAGGTCTAGTTTGCAACAATCCCCAGGGCAAGTTTGCACCGATCCCCAGGTCTAGTTTGCACCGATCCCCAGATCTATTTGCACCGCCGCTCCTCTGGTCTAGTGGAGAAATATTCTGGGTCACCATTAAACTGTTTTCTTATTCCTTGTACGTAATATATTGGAGCTTTGGGGAATTTTCTTAACATATGAAATCAAATTAGACCACTGAATACTGTGAGGGAGTTAGTGGGGAGGGAGATAGTAGGAGGGAAGCAGTGGGAAGGAGGTTATGAGGGGGAAGTAATGGGAAGGAGGCGGGATAGGAGGTAACAGAAGACACAAGGGAAAGGGTTAGTGACGGGCCAGGAGACGGGAGCAGTGAAGCGAAAACATAGGAGTCATGTGTGAGATATGGCCGCAGGGATGGAGGCGATGGAATGGAAGTAGAAGGATGGAGCGAGAGATGGAGGTAATGTGACGAAGGCAGATCAACGGAAGGCCACATAGGAGATGAAAGTGATCGTAGGTTGTGTCGGAAGTGATGGTGAGGTAAGAGAATGATTGAGGGAACCGTTGGTGTCAGAGGGTGGCAGTGAGGCAGAGATGGACTAGGATTCGGACCCAAGAGCCGGGAAGGCATTGCACCAACACTTGGGAAGGTGAAACAGTCATAGATTACTACACACGTCTCGTACCTCTACACACATGATGAGACAGCCCCACGCTCCGGACGCTCCTTGCCTCTCTTCTCCTGATGAATAATCCATCATCATCTGCGACGTAGTGTAAGAACACGTATTGCTCTGTATACATTCACTATAGCAGATGTACCGCTGTATCATTAATACTCAGAGTAGCAGAAAGTAACAGATCAACGACGTATGGCGTTACAACGTCACCATGGTAACCACACCTGTGTCAGCTTGAAGTTCCAACACACGAGTCCCCACTGTCACCTGTGGAATTCAAGAAATAACTACGATTAGTATTTCCTGTGGGTCCTGTGTATTGATTATTGATCTTAACTGTGTTGATTGCTTTGTGTGTGTGTGTGTGTGTGTGTGTGTGTGTGTGTGTGTGTGTGTGTGTGTGTGTGTGTGTGTGTGCGTGCGTGTATGTATGTGCGTGTTGCATGTGCTTCTCTCTGAAATTCTGTAGAGGTTGTGATTAATTTTGGTAAAATAGACAAGCATGGCTTCAATAACACAATGCATCTGTGCGTCCCTGGGTCAACTAGTCTATGGATCCCCTCGCCACACGGCATCCACATACACTTCCACTTGAACACTGAGGTATAGAGGAGGGTCAGTGTTGGAGTCTACAAACACTGAGGTATAGAGGAAGGTCAGTGTTGGGGACACAAACTAATCCCCGGTGTCATCATCTCAACGCATGGTACGTATTTACAAGGTTAAGAGACGGAGGACAACGAGCGTAAAACTCTCTCCATAATGCAAATAATCATATATAGCAATTAGACTCACCCATACATACACTAAGAGAGAAATTCGCAAAAAAAGAACAAAATAGATACATAAATAAATATTTGTATCACGGGAAAGGAAGTGTAGAACTCCGTCCACGTCCAGTGCACACACACGCGCGCGCGCACACCCTAGCCACACACAGAAGACATCACCAGCTGGGCCCAGCTGCCCTTCCATCATAAACAATAACCCCAGATGGTTAAGACTGTAATATATCGAGGAACCAGGAATTCTCGTTGATAAAACGCAACAGGGCTGTTAAGGGAGGTGCCAGAGGCATCAGCAGAGGGCTCTTGGGGCTATAATTCTCACAAATTATGGCAGAGCTGCACATTATAGCCACGAACTCAATCCTCATGTTTGTGTCCGTCGCTCAGACAGACAGAAGTTCCTGGAGAACTTTACGTTCATACACCTGATCATTCCAGCAAGAACTTCTCTGACTAGGGTGAAGTAGCGGGACTAGTTATGGAAGTTAGTGGCAAGCGAGTTATGTTCCAGTGGTAGGCGGCTGAGGCGAGTATCTAACCACAAGACTCCTGCTTAGTTACCCCATCTGCCAGCACACCCACGACCGCTGCGGTAGAGTGACCGCGGGTCATGTTCCTTCCCTCCTCAGTCAGTGGATGTAACCCGGTGACTGAGGAGGGATAACTTTAATGTGAGGCTCTCAGTAGATGCATCACCTTTCCCTCCACCAGCAGGTTACGTGAAGCGCCCTTGGCCATGACAATGACTTGCGTCGAGTAATGTTGCTCTTCCAATGACCAGGAAGGTCAGCTAAGTTGTCTCCGAGCCTGACCTGCTGTGTACGACTCTTTTGGGTCATGTTACAGTAGCTCTTTGGAGTAACCCCAGTGAACACGACTCTCTCTCTCTCTCTCTCTCTCTCTCTCTCTCTCTCTCTCTCTCTCTCTCTCCATCACTCCTACCCCTATACTAGACACCTCAGATCCTCCTCCAGCCCCGGTCGGTACTCTGTTGACATTCAACCGACACCTTGATCCAGACATATGACGTCATAGAACGTGAAATGGTACTGACTTAGGGTAAAATAATCCTGTTGAATTTGGGAAGATTTGTACCGCCTAAAATACTGCATTTTAAATGTGACATGACAGCCATTTGAGTCTATGATGGCTCTCTCTCTCTCTCTCTCTCTCTCTCTCTCTCTCTCTCTCTCTCTCTCTCTCTCTCTCTCTCTCTCTCTCTCTCTCCAGCTAACCCTGGACACCCCAGCCTCAGTTAACGTCGTCCTCCCCAGCCTTGGCCAACCTTGGTTACGCTCCTCCGCCTCTCAGCTAACACTGGCCTTGCCTGCCTCAACTCATCAGTCATTGCTCTAGCTGTATCTTTACCTTCTCCTGGTCGATAGATGTGCAACTGATAACATAAGACAATAGTCTTTATCAGTAGTTCAAATCATCTTCGCCAGAGGACAGTCATCCGTGCGGTGGGAAGGTAGTTAGCTGTGCTAATCAAGACAAGTGTTCGACTTTACAACACGACGAGATCCGTGCGTACATTCTAAGTTTCATGATCTGGAGTACATGCTAACTACACCCTAAACACAAAGCTGGAGTCTGGAGGTTTCAACACCCTTGTCGTCATCATGAGGGCGACCCCTACCATCTGGTGTCTGGGTGTAGTGACTATACATCATAGGGTGTGGGGGTCCAGCACACTAGCAACTACTCAGCAAAATCCGTCTCGTCCTACTGACCAACCTCAGAATGCTCACACATCATCAATATTCTCAACAATAACACAAATACTATGTCATCCGAAAGCAAACTTTAATGATAAAGTTTATAATCATGTAATGCTTGTATTATTACCAAGAAATATACATTACTGAATGGACAAACTGATTACCAGGAACACACTAAAATAACAAATCCGACACATAGTGGAAGGGTTGATGTAGGAAGAGTTACGTATCATGCGGTTACTGAGTTAGGATGCTACAGATAGTATGCTAATAAGGGAGATGCTCTTAAGATGTAGGGACTATATGTTAATGTGCTGTGAATATATCTTAGGTCGGGTAATAGATGAAGCAGGATATTCTAATTCATGCAAATTACCTTTGATGAACTTCTAATTCGGTTAGTATTCACAAATCAGGTAATATATGCATATATATCTGATATAACCCTGTACTCCACGGTGACGGTGGCATAAGGGGTGCTGAAGTCCCCAATCCCCCTTCCCCTCACTTTGAAAAGCAGGGGGGGTCAGTCCCACAATTTTTTTTAGACTTACTTGTATAGAACTGCAGTATGCAGTAAGTTGTGAAAGCTCCCCCCCATCCCCCCAAACATCTCTTTAGAAGCTGCTGCCGCGCCTGATCCAGCTTCAGGAGTATCCACAACCTGTGTGACCAGCTCACTTTTACAAAATTCATGTTTTCAGTAGACACAAATATCTAATCAACTTCGGCCACAGAAGAATTCATTTTAAGTTTACGATATCTGAAGTTTTCAGGAAATATGAAGACTGTATAGACAACAGAAGATGCTGTAACTATAAATGGAACCGAAAGAAGACAGGGAAAGGTTAATCAAAGAAAAAATGAGAAATTTTGATAAAATGGAATAAATCTAAAATAAAGGAATAGTGAGAATTAAAGGACATTTTAATAAAAATAAGTGAGAACCTTGAGTTTGCAACAACTAACCTATTGTAGCTACCTGCCCAACTACAGCTGACCTGATACGACCACATATTTCTTACCGCTACTTCGCTGACAGGGGAAATGGCGAATAGTATGAATATATATATATATATATATATATATATATATATATATATATATATATATATATATATATACTTTACATAAATCTAATATTTTCAAGAAGAGATGGCATAAAATGCAAGTATTCCTTGGATTAAGAAAATCTACCAAAAGCTGGATTTAACATAATTAAAAAGGATCATTTCGGATCTTTAGTATGAACCTTAGATATTGCATAATGCTCATGAGGACAGACTGGCAGCAAATTATTATGAAAATAGGAAATATATAATTAATTCAAAGCTTAGTCCCAGAAATCAATGGTCCCAAAACATTTGGAACTTAATCATTCAGCATGAAAAATATGATCGAAGTTATTTTTTACACAAGAATATTTGTCCGCAAACAAACAATCATTCCCGTTCATAACAAAAACTTGTTTCATTCATGAACTTGACAGAGCCTCACAACTTCCATCTCGGAAACTGAGCGCGGGTATCTTTTTCCTGTTATATACTAAGCTAACCCTTTCTCTTACTAGTAAAATCGTAGCCTCGCTTTATAAGAAATTCCTAACTTTACTCTCGAAAACAAAAATCTAACATCGTTTATTAAGAAAAACGGGAGTCGCTCGCGAAAAGAAAAGAAAAAAAGCTGGACCACGCTCACTGACAGAGCGCAGCCTCGCCCTGGGTAAGAAAAACCTGTTTAACCATGGACTGAGTGTAGTAGCAGACAGCAGCAGCAACACTGGGACCAACTGGTCATCACACTTACAATAACGGCAAAGTCTCGCTGAACACAATAACAATAAACATGGCTGAAATAATATTTTCCTAGCATTACTCAGCATCATCTCCCGCGTCCGCCACCCTCATATCAACGTTGACCGTGTTTGGATAAATAAAGGAGTCTGAATAATGGATCTACAAGCTGCTGTCCGAGATATTATGAGCTGGGAGGAACTAAATGTAATTAAAGTGATTAACGAGCGACGGAACGAGTCTGAGCAGTGGTCGACCCGACAAAGAAACAGCGCCCCAAAAGTCGATGGCAAAACTCATCCATTATGCTTTTGCTTTTTTTGTTTTTTTCCTTTACTCTGTAACTTGAAGGTTAATTTGGTGTTGAACTGTTTGAAACCAAAAGTATCTCCACTACATATATCAAATATGAACATAGTTATTCAGTGTAATTGTATACAAGTTAAAACGTTACTGCAATTTGTACTGGACTATATCTGCGTATTCTTAAATTCAAATAACTTACTAGAAATAAGGTATTCCACAAGATCACTCTATGATAAAAGAACGGTGTGACATTTTATTCTAATGATAATCTACTTTACTTTCCTTTCATTTTTCCTAACAACTTATTCTATAAGCTTGTCTTCATCTAACTGCAAATCGTCATTGCTTAAATTGATTTTCTAAAAAATCTCAGTTGGGATCAACATATTGGAAGTTATACAAATCTAAAACCATCAGACCAAGCTTCTTGGATATTTGGGCTTGAAGACCGAATCACTGACACGCGAAAGTAGTTCATTTTTCTAGATCACCTGGAATGTCTATTGTACATTTAATAAACTGCTTCCCGCATTGCAAGCTCCTTAACTCTTTGGTTACTTAAATTTTCCTCTTGATAGTGATAAGGGCACTAGGAGCCCACACGTTATGGTCTGGCCAGAATATATACCACGCATTTAGAATATTGGCTTGCTAAGATAAGAATGTCTAGATCCCAAAAGAAATCCAGTTTAAACCCTTTTAAACTTAAATATGAATCTACCCTGCCTGAAGACAACCTCTCCCACTCAACAAAATTCCAACTAGGTACCACATACAACATTCGCTCCCCCCACCACAAACAACACAGACCATACCAAACGAAATGCCCTAAAAATACTCATCAGCGCCACCTTCGAACTAGAAACAATCCCTCAGTATCCTCTACAAATAATTCATCCACAACATCCTAAACTATGATCTACTTTTTCAAAAGCTAAAGTAACAAAGCTACAAACCACAAAAATCATATCACTCAGAAACAAGGGTTACCAAAAACAAACATTCAGCACCTGCGTAATGACATAAATACTTCCAATACAATCCCACCTTAAAAAGCTCTGCATTCAAATCTTTACTACAGCACATAACCCTTACCACTTAAACCACTTAAACCACTTAATAACAAACCACCAATCCCATGACCGATATAAAAGTTCATTCCCACCTCACACTTTAGCTATCTACACTCACAAATCCCTTCTCCCCTAACAAAGACAACAATCACAAAACATTCTAACACTAATATCTGGACAAGCAATGAATAACTGCCCCTCTATCTCAATCTCACACTCAGTCTCACCAGACATACATCCATCTGAAACTATGCTTCCCAGACATGTACTAGTTACACTTTCTTGTACACATTCCAGACACCATCCATCTCTGCAACATTACAAACAACCATTTTACATATCACAAGAGCCTTCATATCCAACACGCTATTTTCATGCCGATGACATAGGACACCTATTCCATGAATGTCCATTACTCATTCAGCAAAGAGAAACACAGCACCACACTTCTAGACAACCTGGGGTCTTGCCTGATGGACACAGATAGCTCCCTAAATGCTGTAGGAGCCAATCCTAGGAATGAAGGGTAAGGTAAGGTAAGAAAAAATGGAGTTTTATCAAAACAAAACCAGTTTTACCTCTTCAACCCCAAAACATATTCCAGAACATTGTCTAATGTATTGTCAACATAAAAATATATTCACTTTGCACCCTGAATTAGAATTAATCTAAGTGCTGGAATCACATTTTGTTTCTTTCCCTACATCTCAGTGTGTTGGAACTGTGTACCCTCTCATGTCTTTCCCAAGAACTATGACGTGGCATATCTTAAAAGACAGGGTTTTCACTCACTCCAAAATAAGAAAATATTTTCCCTTTCTTATTTTTCACTTTCATTAACCTCTGTGTATTTCAATTAAGATCTGGCCTTGATGTGGACTATTGTCCTTAACTGGAGCCTCCAATGTAAAAAAAAAATATATAGTAATGATAAATAAAATGAACAGTTGTTAGCAAAGTGACAAGGTAGCAGAGTAAGGCAGTCCTGAAGGGTGGAATGTTTTTGCAGTATCATTAAAGGAGGTAATCTGGTGTACATGACCTTTGGATGTAATTTTCACTTCATACCCAATCCAATTTATTCTAATCTAAAACCTAACTCTACCAAAGCTATCTTGTGTCTATCTATATCTCTGATGTCTGTTCCCTTAAGAAACTCCCCCAAGGGGATGGCCAAGGCTAAAGTCTAAGCTTAATCCCCAATCTCATACTTCGAGGGTACACCAAAATACCCAAGCTATCCTGAAGGCTTTTCATTTTCTTAACTTTTTCTCTAGGTAAAGGTGTTACAAAAATGTCCTGATGAGTGACTTGTCCCCTGTTGTTGAAAAGTATGTGTATGAATCTATGTCAGGGGACCTACAGCGGAGATACCAAAAAGTGTTTACTGGGCTATGTACTACATAGAATATATGTATAATCAAAGTTGCTAAGTTAAGAGAAGTAGGACAATTAGATATGTTCATTATCTGTTGTGGAGAAGGTGTGCACTTCCTGGCAAACGGTGTTTACACAGTTTAATGCTGGGTAGTCATTTAACTCAGGGAGGCAAAAGGGTAAATAAATGACAGTTTGGCAGTTTAACTTTAGTCAGTAAAATGGACTAAGGCAATGTGGTGCAGTTGTAACTGGCATCTTCATAGTGCACAAACAGTATACATTTCCATGACTCCCTACCCACGAAAGTGTGGAGAGAACATTTTTTCAACAACATATAGCAATCAAAGAAAATATAAACTGTTCAGATACAAATCCAGGCTCAAATTCAATAAAGAAAAATCACATTTGCATGCCACTCTTAAACACAGGATAAGTGCTGTTTCTACAATGGCAATTAGAATTTTTTCTATCTGATTACCCTTTCCTGCCCAAGGAAGGAGTGCCAAGAGCATGTGACTAAGCCTTTGAAAAAAATCCTCACTTGGCTCCTTCATCAGCTCCTCCTTTAGAAAGTTAGATGAGGAAAGGATTTCCAGCCCCCAACTCTTACACACATTCGACAACACATGCGAGATACGTGGTAGGATTCTTTCTTCCTTATTCCCAAGGACAAACTGGAAGCACAATTTTAAGAAATTTGGCTGGAAAGAATGAGATAAAAAAAAAATTTTTCCCACTGAACGTCATTTCCCACATCAGCAAGGTAGTGCGATGAAAAGATGAAGAAAGGCCACATCAGCTCACATCCATTCTATAGCTGTCATGTGTAATGCACCAAAAACCTCAGTTCCCTAACCACAACCAGGCACCACAGACCTCTCCATGGTTTACCCTAGATGCTTCAAGTGCCCTGTTTCAGTCCACTGAAAGCACATTGCCCTAGTATACCACACTGTTCCAATTCACTTTATCCCATGCATACCTTTCACCTTCCCAGATATCTATAACACTTCACTTCCTCCAATATTTCTTCATTCAAATGCATACCCCCATCTATCCTGTCCCTCTACCCTGCTGAACCATATAACCTTCATATTTCTCTAAACATAAAATTGCCCTTTATCCCTATCTCCTCAGTATGTGGTTTATATACTTACAAAAATACCGATAACTTAAAGTCCTATTGCTAATGTGTAGTCTTCCAATCAGAACTGACATTCCAGGAGGAAAGTGAGCAGGCAAGAGAGCACCTAAAGACCAATTATGCCAATCAAACTAAGGAGGGAAGTTGAATGGGAGGCTACTTTGATCCAGGAGCTGGATTTTGATTTTGTATTCAATAAAAGCATGAGATCTGTCACTTTCATTCTCACAAATGGGTAAGTAATGAACAAAGCAATGAGTAATTACATTCTGGAATGGCCAGTCCATGAGAATGCATGCCAAGAGGGTTGCATTACAAAAACAAGCTGTTATGAATTTTTGATGTCATGGATGGGAGTGCTGATGTTTGCATAAACTTCCATCTGAATACTGCTGAAATGTGTAGGGCCCCTGCTGGTTGCATTTCTGTTAACTCTACAATGACTTGACCTTTGTTCAGTTTACATTGACAACTGACACTTTATTGCTGGTATGTTGCTGTTCATTTGTCCTTTTTGTTGTACACAATGTTTGTATTTATGCAGATTTTTAATACTACCCTAAAAACTTGCTTAGTTAATTACAAATGATAAAAATCCTGCCCAAGGATTGTTCACTTAACATTAGATACTAAAACAAGGTTTCATTTCATATTTGTTACAAAAAAGGTAGCAAAAATAACCATCATCATCTACCAAATTCAAAACTTAATAAATATCTAAAACTATTTTTACACACATGAAATCTTATAAAGGCAAGGGAAGCAAAAGGGAATGATCAAATTCCAGAGGCATAACTTTGATGAGTATCCCTGTTAGGTCACATGGGAGAAGGTGACTGAGGAGGTGGTAGCAAGGACAGAGCATGAGACTGGGATGAAACAAAGTGGCTTAATAGTGATAATGTGTGGACCAGGTATTTGCCTTGAATAATCTATGTCAATAATGTTTACAGAAAGAGGATTTGTATGTGGAATGTATCATGTATGAAGAGAGTGGATGAGAGTCAATAAAGATGCCTTAAGAAAACTGTTAGGAATGCATTGTGTAGGTGAATGCCTACAAGAAGCAGTGAGGAGCTTTTATCAAGAGAGAGGCATGTGTGTGAGCAGGGAGACAGGAGGGTGAGTGGTATCAGGTAAACTATAAAAAATGAAGTGAACATAGAGAGGGTAAAGGGATAAACATTCTGGGTGCATTGAGGAGTGTGTGGAAGGAGAGGACACTGTGTGTGATGGCTAGGCTGGAGGTTGACGGTATAGTAGTTCCGACAATGATGTACAGATGCACAACATAGGCCCTATATGAAATGCAACAGAGGAGGGTAAATGTGTTGAAAATGAAATACTTAAGAACATGTAGCACTGACCAAATAAGAAACAGTAAAGTATGAGAGAAGTGAAGCTGTAAGAAGAATATAGTTGATACAGCTGAAACGGGTAAGCTGAAATGGTTTGGATCATGGATAGGATGAGTAAGGAAAGACTAACTATAAGGGTATATGCATCAAAAGTGGAAGGAAGAGGGAGGAAAAGGTGACTGATGAAGAGATGGAAAGAAAGAGTGATAAAAACTGGAGCTATGCAGTGTATGGGGGTCTGTGCTGTCAATAGAATGAACCAGGTAATATGAAGCAGTCAGAGGAAACCATGGAAAGGACTATGGGGCTTGGCTGTGGATCAAAGGCTCTGGTTTCTGTGCATTAGTCATGACAAATATATTGGATAAGGCCATTCTCTGTATGTGTCTGGTGCTAACCAACTCATGTGGGAAATGGCAAACATGCTTGACATACACTTTTGGATTCCACTAAGGATGAAGACAATACTATATACACTGACCACCAGTATCGTCACACCAAAAAATGTCAGTTCAAGATACACTGCTGGATAATGCATGAAAAAGCAACACCAGAGGAACTTTGGACTTTCCTTGTTATAGGAATGAGCATGAAATTATGAGAAAATCTGATTCAAAATCCCCACCTAAATGAAAAAATCCTCCCCCTCCATGTGGGCTACATAATTTCCTGAACATCATGAGTTTCATAAGAGGTTCCAATTGCTGCTCAAGTACTGCACATACACTGCTGATAACATCCAAATGACTGGTATAGACAGTCCACCTCCAGCAAACTTTCATGAACAAAATTAACTGAGAAAAAATATTTTCATTCATGAAAGCATGACTGAACACAAATGAGAAACACTACACCTTCAACAGTACATGAATTGTATATAAGAATAAAGCTTGGTGTCTATGCAACTAAAGTGAGTACATCTATACCAGAAGTAGTTTAGAAAGTCCATCACCTAATAATATTAGCAATGAAGGAATCACTTATTATCTAGCGTTTGAGTTCTTCCATTAATGTAATTCACTCTACTGGGGCTATCAACTGGGTCTTGGCAAAAGTTTTCTCCTCAGAAGCTCTTTCTTGACCATAATATGACAATATCTAAAACTTCCATCATACCGAAACTCGAAGAACAAGCAAAGGATAAAAGACACTCATTTTCTTGTCCCCGTCATCTTACGAATAATTCAATAGAGTCATGAACACAAATTCAAAGAAAATCATGAAAACAAGAAATGCAGTAGTCTAAATACCTGAAACTGTTCATTTATTCAATAATGTGATGAAAAGAGTAACCTAAAGGAAATTATGCTTTATGTTCAAGTACATAAGTACATGCATTGCCAATGTAGTTATCATATTGCTTGAAGCAATCAGGAAAGATTGCTCCAAGTGCTGAGATAATTATACACCATACAAAATATTACAACAAAAGATTGATACCCAAAGCACTTCTAATGATGTGACTATCTGAATAATTTTCCTCCATTATCTGCCTTATATTCTTTTCATGTTAGCTGAAAATGGCATGGGCAGCTGAGGCCCTAATCAAAGCATCAGGAAAGGACAAAAAAGGCCACATTCGTTCACACTCAGTCTCTAGCTGCCATATGTAATGCACCAAAACCACAGCTCCATATCCACATCCAGGCCCCATACACCTTTCCATGGTTTACCCCAGACACTTCACATGCCCTGGTTCAGTCCACTGACAGCACGTAGACCCTGGTATACCACATCGTTGCACTTCACTCTATTCCTTGCATGCCTCTCCCTCCTGCATGTTTAGGCTCTGATTGCTCTAAATCGTTTTCACTCCATACTCCCACCTCCAATTTGGTCTCCTGCTTCTCCTTGTTCCCAACCCCTCTGACAGATATATCCTCTTTGTCAACCTTTCCTCACTCATTCTTTCTACATATCCAAACAATTTCAATACACCCTCTTCTGCTCTCTCAACCACACTCTTTTTATTACCAAACACCTTTCTTACTCTTTCATTACTTACTTAATCAAACCACTTCACACCACACACTGTCCTTAAACATTTCATTTCCAACACATCCGCCCTCCTCCATATGACCCTATCTAAAGCCCATGCCTTGCAACCATATAATATTGTTAGAACTATTATTCCTTCAAACATACCCATTTTTGCACTCAAAGATAACGTTCTCACTTTTCACACATTCTTCATCGCCCCCATAACCTTCCCCCTTCCCCCACCCTATGACTCACTTCCACTTCCATGGTTTCATTTGCTGCTAAGTCCACTCCCTGTTATCTAAAACACTTAACTTCCTCTAATTTTTCTCCATTCAAACTCATATCCCAATCAACTTGTCCCTCAACCCTGCTGAACCTAATAACCTTGCTCTTATTCACATTTACTCTCCTTTCTCCTTTCACACACTTTTCCAAACTCAGTCATCATCTACAGTTTCTCACTTGAATCAGCCACCAGTGTTATATCATCAGCAAACAACTACTGACTCACTTCCTAGGCCCTCTCATCCCTAACAGACTGCATACTCACCTGAGCTAGGTACCCATTGTATCGACTAACAGATAAGGGTGGATGAACCGTGGACTGACTGCTGTAACCAGGATCCAAACCTATGTGCTCAACCCTGGGAGGCCCCTGAATGCATCACGGGTCAGGAGCGCTAACCACTACACCACAGGAGGCTCTATCAAAAGCTTTTTTATCGATATGCCTATTCATAATCATACAATGAATTTACAATCAGAGAATGAATTGCTCATTAAGTACTAAAACAAAAAGCAGAATAAAAGTTATTACACAAAACTTTCTACATATCTCCAATTAATCAGTATATAAGTAACTAGTTTCCAGAAAAATGTATAACAACCATCTGCTCATTGAAAATTGTAAAAAATAATCAAAACTCAAGTTAGTTTAAATGCAAGACAACACCTTAAAATAACATTTACTTCTGTATGCTTAAGTATTGTAGTACTACATCATGATGCATACACATAAGAACTGCAGACTAAGAAAATTCATATACACCAAAACATAATTACGGAAAATTATGGGTAAGTGCTGCTCATACTCAAATTATTCACTCAGTTACACAGCAAATGTTTCTTGACCTAAATAATAACTAAAGTCAGATTCTTATGAATATATACAGAATCAGAGAATATAATCCAATATATTCTAAAATCATGGAAACATTGCCAATCATCATCATAAGAAGACATGATTCATCAGCTAATCTTGATGACAAAAAACTGAATTTTTTCAACAAACACATGGATGTACTGCACAAGCATATCCAATAAATAATGAGTGAATGAGGGGATCTTGCCTGGGTTCACAAAGGGACTGGATTAATTCATCTGTGTAGGAACTCATCTGAATTGATGTAATCTGATAGCCATTAATATGAGAAATTTAATAGTTACTTTATATTGATGGTTTGGGCTCTGCTTTGATGATATTCCATGGTTACTTCCTTACTCATCAAGTCATAATGAAACATGTCTCCATAACTTGCTCTGTGATAAAGAAAACCGGGATAGAATAATAAGAGGAAAATATGAGCCTACATTTCACTGAGACTGAGTAACATACTGAGAGAGAAGTGTGGACACTTGGCTCAACTTATGCAATGTAATACTTGCTGGGTCTTGATCAAAAGTATCATGTGTGGGGCCCGCACTATCAGATGTTTTTGCATTGTTTTTCACCTGCTGAAAAGAAAGAAAGCCCTCCATTTTAAACATTAACAATAAATGAAGAATATGCTCCTATTACACCATATATGAGTCAAATAATCATTCCACTCTATGAGAGACTATCATGGGATGAGGATCCAAGTCTGGTTCTCCAACCCCCCAGGCCTGATCCTGAAGGCCAATATTCAACCTATTGCTGAGATTCAACCAGAGGAATCCAGGACCAAACTGGAAAGGCCAGGTTCAGCATATGGGTATCATATTTGACTATAGGGTCTAGAATTCATTAGGGCATTTGGCTGATCTTCACGGCCCTGGCTTTACTTCAAAACCTATTATTCAACCCCAAAAATCTATCTATCTATCTAAATCTCTGATGTCCATTCCCTACAGAAACTTCCTCAAAGGGTGGGGTGGTGCCATGGTAAAAGTCTCCATAACTGGTGAACTCCAGTGCCACTTCTTAACTTTCGGTGGTTCACCCTTAACAAGCCATTGGCAGAGGGCAACTCAAGGCTCCTACCTAATGTTCCTACTAACTTCTTTCTTTCTTTTAAACTATTCGCCATTTCCCGCGTTAGCAAGGTAGCGTTAAGAACAGAGGACTGGGCCTTTTTTGGAATATCCTCACCTGGCCCCCTCTGTTCCTTCTTTTGGAAAATTAAAAAAAAAAAACAAGAGGGAAGGATTTCCAGCCCCCCGCTCCCTCCCCTTTTAGTCGCCTTCTACAACACGCAGGGAATACGTGGGAAGTATTCTTAATCCCCTATCCCCAGGGATAGGGGATTAAGCTAATGTTCCTACTTAATAATGTTCCAACCTACTGCTTCAATTTTCTCTCATCAATGCCAATCATGTGTCCTCACTGCTTACGTACCTCGGTGTATAAATAGATGGATGAGTATAATTGAGTATCATAAAAAGGTGTTATTTTTATTTACATGTATAGATAGTAAAAGAAGAGTGGGGTTATTAAACCTAATACTCCTGCTCTTGCCTAAACCCTGAGAACATAAGTTTGATTTAGAAAGCCACTGTTATCCACTAGGCCTAAGTTAATGAGGATCAATTTTGCCAGTGGAATCCAGTTTCAACCTGGAAGCCAAAACTCAACCTTAGGGGTCCATATTGCTGAGTTTGAGGGATCCTGGGGGGGCTGGATTCATCTTTAGTAACCAATCTGGATCTTGAAGGCCCAGGCATGATCATGACAGCTTAAAATATGTAATGTAAAGGCCATGTACTCAATGCAAATTCAACCCAAGAGAAATGCACAAGTCACCCTAGAGGCCCCAAGTTCAACAATAAAAGTCCAAGTTTGACTCTCAGCCCCAAAGTAATGTAGAGGACTCATCCTTTCTAGTGGCATAATTTCAATGAAAAAGAGCAAAGATCAACTCTATAAAGCTACATATGACCTTAGGAGCCTTTAACCTTCAGTATCAAGGTTTGAACCTGGGAAACTACGTTCAAGTCTAACAGCATCAAGGCTTGGATCCTAAATTTGATAATGAGCAAAGGTATGTTCTTGGAGAACTAGATGTGACTATGGTGGGCTAGTTTTAATCTTAGAGACAAAAATTTTATACAAAAGACCTATGTTTAACTGAGATACTTAAATATGATCCTCAGTGCTGGACAGATTTGTGATTACCATTCCATCATCAAAATCCTTTGAAAAGTTAAACTCATATTGAAATAAGAATAGGAAAGAAATTTTTCAGTTAGTAAGGAACAGATAAAATTTCAGCTAAGTATATAACCAGTGACACAGATATATATACTGAAGAGTGAACATACTAACATTATAAGAAAATGTACATCCTCACACTATCTATGCTACTTCAATCACTTAACTAATGTTTTTTTTTTTTTTTTTTTTTTTTTTTTATACTTTGTCGCTGTCTCCCGCGTTTGCGAGGTAGCGCAAGGAAACAGACGAAAGAAATGGCCCCCCCCCCCCATACACATGTACATACACACGTCCACACACGCAAATATACATACCTACACAGCTTTCCATGGTTTACCCCAGACGCTTCACATGCCTTGCTTCAATCCACTGACAGCACGTCAACCCCTGTATACCACATGACTCCAATTCACTCTATTTCTTGCCCTCCTTTCACCCTCCTGCATGTTCAGGCCCCGATCACACAAAATCTTTTTCACTCCATCTTTCCACCTCCAATTTGGTCTCCCTCTTCTCCTCGTTCCCTCCACCTCCGACACATATATCCTCTTGGTCAATCTCTCCTCACTCATTCTCTCCATGTGCCCAAACCATTTCAAAACACCCTCTTCTGCTCTCTCAACCACGCTCTTTTTATTTCCACACATCTCTCTTACCCTTACGTTACTTACTCGATCAAACCACCTCACACCACACATTGTCCTCAAACATCTCATTTCCAGCACATCCATCCTCCTGCGCACATCTCTATCCATAGCCCACGCCTCGCAACCATACAACATTGTTGGAACCACTATTCCCTCAAACATACCCATTTTTGCTTTCCGAGATAATGTTCTCGACTTCCACACATTTTTCAAGGCTCCCAAAATTTTCGCCCCCTCCCCCATCCTATGATCCACTTCCGCTTCCATGGTTCCATCCGCTGACAGATCCACTCCCAGATATCTAAAACACTTCACTTCCTCCAGTTTTTCTCCATTCAAACTCACCTCCCAATTGACTTGACCCTCACCCCTACTGTACCTAATAACCTTGCTCTTATTCACATTTACTCTCAACTTTCTTCTTCCACACACTTTACCAAACTCAGTCACCAGCTTCTGCAGTTTCTCACATGAATCAGCCACCAGCGCTGTATCATCAGCGAACAACAACTGACTCACTTCCCAAGCTCTCTCATCCCCAACAGACTTCATACTTGCCCCTCTTTCCAGGACTCTTGCATTTACCTCCCTTACAACCCCATCCATAAACAAATTAAACAACCATGGAGACATCACACACCCCTGCCGCAAACCTACATTCACTGAGAACCAATCACTTTCCTCTCTTCCTACACGTACACATGCCTTACATCCTCGATAAAAACTTTTCACTGCTTCTAACAACTTGCCTCCCACACCATATATTCTTAATACCTTCCACAGAGCATCTCTATCAACTCTATCATATGCCTTCTCCAGATCCATAAATGCTACATACAAATCCATTTGCTTTTCTAAGTATTTCTCACATACATTCTTCAAAGCAAACACCTGATCCACACATCCTCTACCACTTCTGAAACCGCACTGCTCTTCCCCAATCTGATGCTCTGTACATGCCTTCACCCTCTCAATCAATACCCTCCCATATAATTTACCAGGAATACTCAACAAACTTATACCTCTGTAATTTGAGCACTCACTCTTATCCCCTTTGCCTTTGTACAATGGCACTATGCACGCATTCCGCCAATCCTCAGGCACCTCACCATGAGTCATACATACATTAAATAACCTTACCAACCAGTCAACAATACAGTCACCCCCTTTCTTAATAAATTCCACTGCAATACCATCCAAACCTGCTGCCTTGCCGGCTTTCATCTTCCGCAAAGCTTTTACTACCTCTTCTCTGTTTACCAAATCATTTTCCCTAACCCTCTCACTTTGCACACCACCTCGACCAAAACACCCTATATCTGCCACTCTGTCATCAGACACATTCAACAAACCTTCAAAATACTCATTCCATCTCCTTCTTACATCACCGCTACTTGTTATCACCTCCCCATTTACGCCCTTCACTGAAGTTCCCATTTGCTCCCTTAACTAATGTATTAACAGAAAAATACATACCATGTTTAGTTCTTTTAGTATCATTGCCATCTCCTGATCTGCTTCAAATTTGTTATATGCTGGTAGCTCTCCTCCATCATCATCCGTATTGTCACTGGCTTGGAGAATTTCTGATGCCTTAAATATCTTTTTGGTGAGAAATGGATGAAGGGACAGGAGTGGATCTTGATGATGGCCTTTATTCTTGTGATTTGCTTTTGCATTATCACATGCATAATGTACCCTCAATTCATTATTTGCACCAGTGGGATGGTTCATATGAGACTGTTGCACCCCTACTGTACCAGAATCACTATGATGATTATCATGTACACTGGATTTGCTTTGCAAATTTGGCAAAGACCTGTATTCTCTCTCCGAGTTGCTGACGTGGGAGATCATAGCAGGATAATCTGATCCAAGTATCCCAGTAACATTTTTACTTCTTGAATTAATTGGTTTGACATTATCATCATTTTCAAAGAGTGAATTACCAAAGAATACATTATCTAAGGACCCTACACCCAAATACCGAACTGTCTGTCCACCATCTTGAAATACACTAAGTTCAGAATCGCTGGAGGATGTGCTTTTGAGGCTCAAGTGAGGTACATCTCTTGTGCTCTTACCACTGAAAAAGAAAAAGACAAATGCTTCTCAATAAATACACAACAACTTGAACTTAAAACTTACAATGCTTTGTACAAAATAATAAACTAACTGCATTATTGACCCCACATACTATGAATTCTTAACAATAACTTTTCTAAAGAACATCTTTAAATCATTCATCTAACATCAGGTCCAGTCTTTCAACTCTGTACATCTGTCTACAACCAATACCTGCCTTCATAGCAAGAAGGTTTATTCAGATCCATCAGTATTTTATTCCTGTCACCTATCACTCTACCTAATATTTGCCCCCTTCTAACTCATAATTCCCACAGGCAGTTCTTCCAACTTAGTTTCCTAATCCAATCATCATGCTTAAATGCATTATAATATCAATCTCCTTAAAATAATTTCCTTCATATGCCCATAGTGCCTCATCACACTACCCTCCATCATATCATCCCTATCTACTTTCAATCTTCCTTTCATAGGATTTAGTTATAGACAGAAATCCTAAAAAAAAAAAAAAAAAAAAAAAAAAAACAATCTTTGGGTGAATGAAAAGCAAGATATATAAAGAATTCAACAGGCCCTCAAATCATGACAGGGTTATGTTCCTGAACATCTGTCACAAGTTGAATCCATTTTACATCAAACCTCTGTAACTGGTTATGTCCCTCAACAAAAAGTTTTCCAATCTAACTTACCCTTTTGGGTGGACTATATTGTTTCTGAAACAACTTAGTTAACCACAAAAATACAGTACCACACTTTGTCATTATGTAAGTTTGACAAAACTTAATTAAAACCTAATGAAAAAGGTACTTTAATTAAACATGGTGGTAAGGGCTTTAGGTGCCGCTGAAGTGGGATGGGATGGACTGAGGGCTACTAGGAGAGACAGGAATGACTCAAGTAATCTACATCACTACCCAAAATATCTGTACTTCCATGAGCATCTTTATCATTCCTTCCAAACATATTAATTGCCTACACTTACTGTGGATGCAGAAAATAATGGAGTGGCAGTGAAAACATGCAAACACATTCTATCAGTTGGTGGGATACAAATTGAATGGTATTTTGTCTCAATATCATTAAAATATGCATGATAAGTAAACCTTGTAAATGTGGTAAACGGTAACCAAGTATGGTAAAAAAGTACACAAAAATTTGAATTGATGATGATACACTTTATTAACAAAATAAAGATTATTTAGACATTTAGAGTGTTAAGGTAACATTTTCCTTTTTCTACTTTTGTTTTTTTTGTTGCCAATCGAAGCAAAGCATTGTACGTCAATACACCATACATTTATTCTTAAGACTCGTTACTCTGAAACCTCTGAAGTCAGGACAGGACAAGTTGTAGTTGTCATGAGGGACATTAGTGCACTACTACTCCAAAACTTAATGGGAAACACATGACTGTGCCTCACCATCACGCTCCAAACAACCAAACAGTAATCATTTGTTTTAGACTGTTTAAAACTAAATTTACTATTGCTTTAAAATGTCAGTTGAGTGCACAAAAACCAGATACCCCAGATGTGAAAAAATTACTCCATACAGGTCAGGTATCAATCAAACCTTTGCATAACTGAAGCAACTACCTGGAAGAGAAAATATTTAGCATCTGAACAAAAGTTCCAATCTTACAGGCAGATTTAGCTTGTTCTGCAATGTAGGGTTTCCAAGATTAACTAAACATTACAGCAATGAAGTAGAAGAACCACAGAGCCATGAATGGAAATTAGAAAGCTATGAGGAGCTTTAGAAATAAAAACAGGAAGAATATGGTTACAAATCATCTTAAACTTCACAGGGTTACTTTCTGGGTCAAAGAAATGTTAAACTTCTGACCCCCATATGGAATTTCTATTCAAATTAAGTTCAAATAGGTAATTGAGATAATATATGATGCAAGTCAAGGAAGAAAATTTGAAAAGGGTCAAGAAATGTTTTGAGTTATCAAAGTGAGAGTGAATTACATTATCTGTTGAAGAAATGTAAGATCACTGATAAACATGAGAAAGGACAGAAAACAGGATGGTGTTAATAAACTATTACCACAAGAAAACAGTACACACCTTGTAGGACGACTACCATTCTTGGAAGATGATTTTCCCCGAGATAAGTTTCCTCCTGAGGTTGGTCTGCTCGATACTTTGGATCTCATGCTGTTAAGCTGCACTTCATGATTTTCCCTTCCTAGTACTTTTGAGGTGTTTTGAGCACTGATGATATCCTAGAGGAATACAGAGTTTTCATCCTGTAAAGCTGGAATGGCTAAGTTCAAACTTTGTGGAAATCTTAATACTCTTTTAATTATCATTTCCTTCCCTTCTATAAGATAGGATTTCATTCAACGAGACATGATATCTGCCCTCCTTTGCCTTTCACTATCTGCCTTCAAATGAACTCTTAGCTTATTTCTACACCTTAATCCTCTTAGAGTAATACACCAATAATCCTTTCTGACAGCTACCTCCAAACTGTTTGAGAAACATGAAGTCATCAGGGTGACAAAATTTGCCCAAAGTTTCATATCACTAACAAATTAAACCTGGGTCCTCTTACTTTCGAGACAAGAACACTGACTCCTGTGGGCCTAATTTTTTTCTTTCTTTTCATACTATTCACCATTTCCCACATTAGCGAGGTAGCGTTTAGAACAGAGGACTTGGCCTTTGAGGGAATATCCTCACCCGCCTCCTTCTCTGTTCCATCTTTTGTAAAATTAAAAAAAAAACAAGAGGGGAGGATTTCCAGTTTCCTGCTCCCTCCCTTTTAGTTGCCTTTTACGACACGCAGGGAATACATGGGAAGTATTCTTTCTTCCCTATCCCCAGGGATGGCCTACTATAAGGCCTAAAATAATTCTTTTTTCTATTTCTATGGCTGATTTATTACTGGAGATACTTCATTAAAGGCACACATACTATGATCTGATTTGCATCCCTGTATGAGTTGAATCTATCATATGTACTGATGAGATAAAAAATACCAACCACAAAAACAAAACACTATCTATCTATTTATCTATCTATCGATCTATCCATATCTCTGACTCCTGTTCCCACCGAGAACACCCTGCCTAATGTTCCTGCCTAATGTTCTGACCTACTTCAACTACTTAATGTTTCTACCTAATACTCTTGCCTAAATGTTCCTACCAACTACTTCTGTCAACCATTTTGCCAAAAGGCAAGGCTAGACCATAGTGCCCACCACAGGAAAATCTAGTTATGAAAATTGAGCTGTGTGAATTAAGTGATGTTAAGTGATATGTTCGACAAGGAGATGTTGTATGTTTGTGGAAAAATATCAGTAGATCAGATGTGAGTGAGGCAGAAAGAAAAGACAGCTACATGGGTTAGCTGACAGCAACTCGACAACCACTTAAGTGCTGGTTCACTATGCTGCCATCACTAACCCTCCCGATACCCAGGCAAGTAGTACTGACAATACATCTCCCTGGTCGTTGGCTGGCTTCCAGCTACTACCAACCAAAAGACATGCCTGAATAATACAAAGGCAAATTATGAGATGTGCTCCCTTGCATGTCTTACACCTATTCTTTCATTAAAGGGGGTTAAAACAAAATCTAAGGACACAGGAACAGAATGGTGTGATAACACTGAGTGATTCATTACTATGAAATCAAGCAAGTCTGGTCCATATCATCACCACTGGCATTATCTTATACTGGAAGAGTACAGGAATTAGAGTTATTAAGAATATCTACTTGTTTTACAGCATATGGATTAACTAAAAAAATCTACATACACAAACTATCAGGTTACCAAAGCAAAAGTAAACCATGGTAAGTCTCAAGAAATCATATTTACCCTTAACACTTGCCATAATATGCAAAATGAGATTGTCTCTGAAGCCCAACTGTCTAGGTCTTTTTCTCCTCTACATTCTAAGATCTCTAATCTTTATCACTGTTTCAATTCCATGAGTGGTTTTTGTGCTTCTTGTACAACAAAAATTCCTACTGCTCACCTCATAGATCCTGAGTCCCCTATAATATGAAGCCATCTAGCTCAAGATTTCTCTACCCTTCATAGCTTGGTAGGAAGTAGTTTGTAGGCAGCCATCAACCATAGAGGTATATTACCTGTACTACCTACCTGGTATCAGGAGGGTTAGTGACACTTGCATAATGAGCCAGCACTTCAGTGTTTGTCAAGCTGCACTCCTCTGAACCAGATAGCTGTCTTTTCTCTCTGCCTCACCAACATGTGGCCTACTGGTATTCCGTCCATACATAATACTTAAAAACATCTAACACACATCTTACTCTTTGTAACTCTAGATCTTCCTGCAGTGAGCACTCTGTGCTAGCCCTGCCTTTTGGCAAAAGGGTAGGAGCAGCAGATAGTATGAGGTAGCAATATTTAAGCAGGAGCATTGGGCAGAAATATGAGGTAGAAGTATTAGGTTAGAACATTAGGCAGGAGCATTCAGGAAAGAGCCACTGCAAACACTGTGCTAGAGCTGCCCTCTGCTAGTGGTCTGCTAAATGTGAAGCACTATAGGTAAGAAGCAGCACTGGAGTTCACTTGTTAGACTATGGCCATGACCACCCCATTCAAGAAGTTTCAGGTGGGAACAGGCATCAGGGATACATAGAGATATAAATATATGGATGGAAGATCAGAAAGATGAAAGCAAAACTAGGAAAAAAAAGGTGGGGAGATGGAGTGTGGTAGTGATGCATGACGGCTAATGATAAGCCTGAATGCAGATGATACTGTGTCTTTGCTGTAAGTCAAAAAGAGTTGTAAAGTTTAAATGTGCTTTATAATGTGTAAGTGTAGGCAATTTAAGGTGAATGCAAGTTAGAGTAATACTGTCTGAAAAGAAAATGAGTGGAAGTATAGATGCAAAGCCCTATAGAGTGAGAGAAGAAAGAGTACCTCACAAGACACATTTACTTAGTCTCAAAGCACACAAAATCGGTGATGAACTCTGTACATGGATCTGTGACTGGCTTACTGGAAGAAAGCAGTGTGTAGTATTAAACGGTGAAGCCTCTGACTGGCTAATCGTAATGAGTGACGTGACACAGGGGTCAGTCCTAGGCCCAATTCTTTTCATAATGTATATTAATGACCTAGAACTTGGTCTCATATATAAGATCTCCAAAGCTGCTGATGATACTAATCTAGGCTAAGGTAGAGCTTAACTCAGTCTCCAAAGCTGCTGATGATACTAATCTAGGCTAAGGTAGAGCTTGACTTACTAGTAGAGTGGTCAGACATATGGCAAATGAAGTTTAATGTAGACAAGTGTAAAGTTATGCACTCTGGAGACAAGAATATGTGTTATGACTACAAACTATTCAGAAACTCTCTAACTAAAGTAAATGAAGAAAAGGACCTTGGAGTCGTCATTAGGAATGATCTGAAGTGCACTAAACAGTGTCAAGCAACATGTGAAAAAGGCAACCAAATGTTAGGTTTCATACCCAGGAACATAAATTACAAGACACCAGAAACAATTCTCTAATAAGACTACATCTATTCTTGAATATGTAGTCCAGTTTTGATCCCCAAACTATAAAAAAAGACAGGGAAAAATTAGAGCAAGTACAAAGATGTGTGACAAAACTGATCCCATCACTTAGAAATCTGGCACACAAAGAGAAGCTAAAATGACTGGATCTCTTCTCCCTTAAAAATGTAAACTTCAGAGCGACTTAATCCAAGTGTTCAAAATTCTGAACAAGTTCAGTAGCATAAATCATGAACATCTTTTTGAAATACAAGAAAATACAGTTACCAGAACAAATGAAATAAAACTCAAAGCTAAAAGAGGTAGTACACACATGAGGAAAAAGCTTCTTTTCCTATAGGCATGTTGAGCACTGGAATAAGTTACTGTCAGATGTAGTGAATGCTCAAACTACAAATACTTTCAAAAGCTGTTTAGACAAATATTTGATAAATTCAGGTATACTCTGAGAAATACACCAGAAATAAACTGTAAAAACAACAGAAGTACCAGGGACACTAGAAGGCTAATGTGCAGCAGCGGGGGGTCGGTGATAGCTTAAAAACTTCTGAGCAGAATACATTTTCTTATCAAGCTAAACTTTTTTTTTCAGACAACCCAGTCGTGGGCCAATCAGGCCTCCTGTTGTCTGTCTTTCTCATGTAAACTCATGTGAATTGTGTTATAGAATTTAAGGGAGAAAGACTGAAAGACGTGATAGAATTCAAATATGGGAGCCATCTTGGGTAAATTTGGTGATATGAAGGAAGAGATAAGGAAAAGAGCAGTACAGGATAGAAGAGTCATTGGGTTCCTTAATAGAATATGAAGGGTTAAGGCATATGTATAAAACTGAAGAGAGGACTAAGGGACAGCACAGTCTTCCCAACCCTGACCTTTGCACCGAAAACATGGAGATTGGATGAGTCAGGAGGTCAAGAATCCAGGCTATGGTAATGATCTATTTGTAAAGAGTATGTGGTGTGACTTGAAGGAAGGGAGAAAAAAAATGAGGGTGTGGATGATATTTGTTAAGGTAAGAAATGCAAAGGGAATGAATTGTGGATTGGTAGGGTGGGTGAAATATAATACTATGAGGTGCTTCGGGCACATGAAAAAATGCAAGACAGGAAGCTTACAGGAAGAGTATATGATGGTACAACTAAAGTGGTTGGTGTGACAGAAAGACCACCTGTGACATGGGGAAAAAGAGTGAAAGAGAACTGGAGGGAGAGAAAAGGAAAGGAATGCATGGAATGTTATATGCAAAGGAAGAATATAAGGAAAGGGATAAGCATAGACTCTTTTGGCATGGCCAAGCCCTTGATGGGAGTTCCCAGAGGGACTATGCATCAGAGATAAAGATGGATAGATGAGAGATCATAGATTTCAATTAATATATCAAAAGAATCCATTACCTATGTTTCTAAAAGCAAAAAGAGATCAAAAGCAAAGAGGAGTACATGGGAACACAGAGGAATAACAGATGACAGGCCACCTGGAGGTCCATGATGAGGGTTATTTGCTGGGGGATGCTAACAGTTCCTAAGTTACTAAACTTTGAAGACATGGGACGATAGAAAAGCAGATGGCATGAGCAAGGATTCAAAATACATCACATATTCTCTAAAACATATGGCTCAAAGTTCATAACTTAGAAAACATACACAAAAACATCTAAATTGAAGCTACGTCACCATCAAAGTATGAAAATATACCTCATGATGTATCCCCAAAATGGATGACACAGCAGTAATGATACCCTGTCGCTGATCTTGCAGTCTTCTGTTTTCTTCCTCAACCAACTTCAAGTGATGCTGTAGCTTCAGTATTTGCATTGCATGGCAAGATTCCACTTCTCTGATTTTCTTTTCATGCCTATAAGAAACATGCGCATATAAGAGATTTCTTTCCAATTGAATTTCTCATAAACATTAAACTTCCAGTTCCTCAGAACCACTTCCATTCAAGACAAACAATAATACAAATGATTTCTAGAAATCTAAATTTCATTTTATTTATTCATTATGCTTTGTCTCTGTCTCCCACGTTTGCGAGGAAGCGCAAGGAAACAGATGAAAGAATGGCCCAGCCCACCCACATACACATGTATATACATACACGTCCACACACGCATATATACATACCTATACAATTCAATGTATACATACATATACATTATCATTATTATTATTTTTTTGCTTTGACGCTGTCTCCCGCGTTTGCGAGGTATACATACACAGACATATACATATATATATACATGTACATAATTCATACTTGCTCCCTTTATTCATTCCCATCGCCACCGTGCCACACATGAAATGACACCACCCTCCCCCAACATGCATGCAAGGAAGCGCTAGGAAAAGACAACAAAGGCCACATTCATTCACACTCAGTCTGTAGCTGTCATGTATAATGCACCAAAACCACAGCTCCCTTTCAACATCCAGGCACAAAACTTTCCATGGTTTACCCCAGATGCTTCACATGCCCTGGTTCAATGCATTGACAGCATGTCAACCCCAGTATACCACATTGTTCCAATTCACTCTATTCCTTGCACACCTTTCACCATCCTGCATGTTCAGGCCCTGATCCCTCAACATCTTTTTTCACTCCATCCTTCCATCTCCAATTTGCTCTCCCATTTCTCGTTCCCTCCACCTCTGACACATATATCCTCTTGGTCAATCTTTCCCTACACATTCTCTCCGAGTGACCAAACCATTTCAACACACCCTCTTCTGCTCTCTCACCCAAACTCTTTTTAATATCACACATCTCTCTTACCCTTTCATTACTTACTTGATCAAACCACCTCACATCACATATTGTCCTCGAACATCTCATTTCCAACGCATCCACCCTCCTCCGCACAAGCCTATCTATAGCCCACGCCTCACAACCATGTAACATTGTTGGAACCACTATTCCTTCAAACATACCCATTTTTGCTTTCCAAGATAACGTTCTTGCCTTCCACACATTCTTCAAAACTCCCAGAACCTTCGCCCCCTCCCCCACCCTGTGACTCACTTCCACTTCCATGGTTCCAACTGCTGAACCTACAGGAGGGTGAAAGGCGCGCAAGGAACAAAGTGAATTGGAACAATGTGGCATACCGGGGTCGACTTGCTGTCAATGGATTGAACCAGGGCATGTGAAAGGTCTGGGATAAACTATGGAAGGTTTTGTGGGGCCTGGATGTGGAAAGGGAGCTGTGGTTTCAGTGCATTACACATGACAGCTGGAGAATGAGTGTGAACGAATGTGGCCTTTTGCCCTTTCCTAGCGCTATCTCACCGGGGGAGGGGGGATGCTATTTCATGTGTGGCAGGGTGGCGACAGGAATGAATAAAGGCAGCAAGTATGAATATGTACATGTGTATAAATGTGTATGTCTGTGTATGTATATATATGTATATGTTAAAATGTATATGTATGTATATGTGCGTGTGTGGGCGTGTATTTATATACATGTGTATGTGGGTGGGTTGGGCCATTCTTTCATCTGTTTCCTTGCGCTACCTCGCTAACGCGGGAGACAGCAACAAAGCAAAATAATAATAATAATAATAATCTCTTACCCTGTACTTACTCGATTAAAGCACCTCACACCATATACTGTCCTCCAACAATTCATTTCCAACACGTCTAACCTCCTTTACACAACCTTATCTATAACACACTCCTCACAACCTTATAGTATTGTTGGGACTACTATTCCTTCAAACATATCCATTTTTGCCCTCCTAGATAACATTCTCTCTTTCCACACATTCCTCAGCACTCCCAGAACCTTCACCCCCGTCCCCACCATATGACTTACTTCGCTTCCATGGTTCCATTCACTGCCATGTCCACTTACAGATATCTAAAACACTTTACTTTCTCCAATGTTTCTCCATTCAAACTTACATCCTAATTAATTGTCCCTCAACACAGCTGAACCTAGTAGCCTTGATTCTATTCACATTCACTCTTAAGTTTCTCATTTCACACACTCTTCCAAACTCAGCCATCAACTTCAGCAGTTTCTCACTCACATCTGCCACCAATGATGTATCATCAAGAAACAACTGACTCCCTCCCAATACAGTACATATAAATATTTACAAAAAGGTAAACATAATTACAGTCATACTGGTGTACCTGACCAAAGCATACTAAAATGGTTTGGGTATAGGTAGTAGAGAATAAATTAATAAAAGGATCTATGTTTTTTTTTTTTTTTTTTTTTTTTTTTTTTTCCAAAAGAAGGAACAGAGGGGGCCAGGTGAGGATATTCCAAAAAAGGCCCAGTCCTCTGTTCTTAACGCTACCTCGCTAACGCGGGAAATGGCGAATAGTTTGAAAAAAAAAAAAAAAAAAAAAAAATCTATGTTTGTAAAGAGAAGGTACTAAAGAGGAGGGGAAGACAGAAGGAAATGGAAGAGTGAAGTGAAGAAGGCTTTGGGATATCAAGATCTGAATATTCAAGAAGACAAGAGGCATGGATTGGGTAGAATATATTGAATCAATCTGATACATGCTGCCAGTGAGCTGAACCAGGGTACAAGAAGCTGTCAAGGTAAACTTTGCAGTAGTATGTGGGGCCTGGCTGTGAATGGGAGGCTCTGGTTTCAGGACATTACACATGACAGGTAGAGATCAGAAGTGTTTGAGTAAGGCCAATGTCAATCAGTTCCTGGTGTTGCAAGTAAACCAACAGCAATTCTTTTAATGTGATCACTACCACAGTCACTGTAATTATTACTATAACTGTAAATACTATGATTACCACAATGAAGAATGCTCAGGAAGTAAATTCTTAAAGTTTAACATCAAAATTGCCTTCAAGTATATGAAAAAGATGTCCAGAAAAGTACAAAATATACCAACCCAAACTAAAGCATGAAACATTTACCAGTTTGGTCACCAAACTTGAGGGAATATGATCTGCTAGAGAAGGTTAAGCTGCATGCAAGAAATATTGTATCCTATGTAGGGGAAATGAGCATCAGGCAAAGGTCAGCAGCCATAGAAATACCCATGCAGGAAGAGAGAAGTTAGTGTTGAACAGTTATTCAAAACAGAAAGTAATAGGTCAATAAGTAAACAAAGAGAAACCTCAATAAGAAAAAAGTTCCATGGAACCAAATACAGGTTAGTGGCAAAACATCTCACCCTTTTTGCAGGTTCAAGCAAGCATGGTGGTGGCTCTTCCTCTGTGCATCCAGCTGCTCTTCTAAGGTCTTATTCATGTTCAACTCCAGTTTACTCAGCTGCTCCTGCAATAATAATATTTAAGTTGAAAAAAATCTCCACGCATTTCTTAAACTTTGGTAAATATCTATGGAATACAATGACCTTTCATACAATGCTGATTATTACACCATAGTTTAAAGAACTAATATCTGTTAAATATGTTACATATCATTAACCCATTTACAGCTGATGTGCCATATACGAAAGAGGCCACCTCCAGCAACTGACTGCAACTGGAGTATTTAAAGATCCCAAAAGCAGTAAACAGCAGAATACTACTGGCATCTCAGGCAATGTTTCAACATCCTTCTTCCTATATACATCATTCCAATTCATTCTCGCCCATGCACAACTTTCATCCTCCTGCACATTCAAACCCAAGTCACTTAAAATTCTTTTCACTCCATTTTCCATTTCCAATTTGGTCTTCTCCTTGTCCCCTCCATTTCTAACACATATATCCTCTTTGTTAAATGCTCACTCACTTTCCCCATATATTCAAACCATTTCAGCTCACCCTCTTCAGCTCACTCAACCACACTTTTTTGTACCATTCCTCTCTTCTACCCTTTCATCACTTAATCAAACCACCTTATACCACAAATTTTCTCCAAAATGGACTCAATTTACAATTCTGTTAATGTTAGGTTCATAAGTAACTGTTACACAGTCTTTGTCTATCTAGGCTTTGTAACTAATAGCTTAACATTCACTTGTTTGTAATCAACCATCTCTACATACTTGTTCATCAGGAGTTCTCCATCTCCACTTTTATTAATGTAAACACCCTTCATTATGCTTGATCTCAAACTTTTCACTCCACTGCAAACAAAAATCATAAAAAGAATGACACAATCCATTAGAAAAATCTCAAGCAGTTCACTCCACTGCAAACAAAAATCATAAAAAGAATGACAAAATCCATCAGAAAAAGAATTAGTATGTTTACCTGCAAAGACTGGGATTTCTTTCCAACTAAATCCTCAACCTGGGCCTGGTAATGCTGGTGAAGTTCAGTTCTAGTGGCTATCACTTGGGCAGAGAGGTTTTTCACATGGTCTTCTAGTAGTACCTATAAATGTCGGTCACTTAACAAGCACAAATCAAACAAACTTATTCTTGTTAAACTAGAATCTGAATCCACACTTGGTATTCAAAATAAATTTCAATATAGGTATATAAAGAATGATTAGATGTACAACAAGCAGTGTTTGTGAACCTAGATTATATATGTTGTATAACACTACTCTAAAATGTGTATTTTAACAAAAACATCAAAAATTTACATTAACAAAACAAAACCTCCTCTGAACGCCGGGTGTTACTCATTTATGACACTAAAGTTTGAATTAAGCAGAATACTGCATCATGAGCACCCATAAATTGCCCATATACTCCCTGGAAACTACTGGCATTGAAACTTAATGAACAGTGAAGAAGCCAACAAACTAAGACTACTAAACTACTGGCTGAAAATACAAGTGGTAAAAAATCAACCTTTTCCTTTAAAAGTTTTTCTTTCATCTCTTCTTCTTCCACCACTTTTTCTAATAGTACTTTATGTTGTTCCCGAAGCATCCGAAGGTCATCCTCCAAGAGAGCTTTTGTTTGAAACAGCTTATCATGGGCTTCTTCTAATCCCTTGGCCTTGTTTTTATAAATCTTTAGCTCCTGTTGCACTTGTGGGAGTTTTACCTGTCAAATATCAATATATTAAGCTGTATATCTCTAGGCACCACAAAAACCCCACCATGACACTCTGAAGCTCTCAAAAGAAAGAGAAGTCTTCTGTATGAAATTTTCAAATGCTCAGTGAAGAGAAAAAATCAGGATTCAAATGAATGAAAAAAGGCCTATCCCTGACAGATCCATTACTACATGTCAGCAGAAATTCTTGTTTAATACTAGGTGTTACTGGTATGCCTCCTTCTGCAGAAAAAACATAATCATCAGCAAGACAGCACAATTTCTTTCGATCAAGAATTACACTAATAACATCTAATCAAAGCTAACAAAGCATGGAATGTTACAGCAATGTTAACCATAAATATTATCCTTACAAATGAGTAACATTAAATATCTACCTAAAGCAGTAGCCAGTTCTGCCATTTACTCTCAGCTTTCTTCTTTCACACACTTTACTAAACTCAGTCACCAACTTCTGCAGTTTGTCACCCAAATCAGCCATCTTTCCTGCCACTACCTCACTGGAGGAGTGGGGGTGGGGAGGGATGCTATGTCATGTGTGGCAGGGTGGTGACAGGAATGGCTGAAGGCGGCAAGTGTGGGTGTGTACATGTGTATATGTCTATGGATATGTACGTATATGTTTAAATGCGTATGTATGTATATGTGCCTGTGTGGGCATTTATGTATATACATGTTTATGCAGGAGAGTTGGGCCATTCCTTGTCTGTTTACTAGCGCTACCTCACTGACGCGGGAGACGGTGATTAAGTATGATAGAAAAAAATTAAGTTTTTCAGATGCTCAAGTTTGTAATCAAGTAAATTTGAATCTTCTTCTGGTTCAGTCTACCCACAATTTCCATAAATAGTTGCTTCTACTGTGTAATTTATGTGTCCTAACCCCTATGATCTAGACCTGTAGCACAATTCTATCTATTGGTTCATGTAGTTTCTTTAAGGAGAACTATGATTACTATGATTACTATGACACCTCCTCCTTTCCTCACATTGTCTCTTTGTTTTCTGCTCTTCCTATAACTCTTCAGTCTTTAAGAGTCAGGTCCCTAAATAACTAAGAAGCTTAAAGTGATCCCTACATTTCTTGATTCTCAGACTCACCTTGCCTTTCATCTGATAAGGAATGAACGAAGCATGTTTTTGCCTATGCCATGTCAACCACTTAAAAAATCATGTATCTTTACCTCCTCTGCCAGTCAACCACTTAAAAGAATCATGTATCTTTACCTCCTCAAGTTCCTGCAAAGATTTCTGCATCTCCTGTAGACAGTGATTCAATCGCAAGTTCTCACGTGTTATTTCTGCTGCTTGCTTCTTACTTGCAGAGCACTGATCTTGAATCTCCTTTATGGTAACCTGCCAAATACAATAAAGTTTGATGAGAGACTTTTCCAAGCTTTTTATAAGAGTTTAAAAGATCACAGCAATGATGCATCCATGAGTCCTGTAAAGATTCTATGTTAGACATGAGAGTAAACATGCTAGGCAACGGCAAAGCTTAAAACCAAACTTCATACAGCAGTAAACAAAGTTCCATTCATTTGGTATGAAGTCAAAATTTAATAAATGCCATACATGAGAAAGGCCTCCTCCTTCTAAGGTGACGTCTAAATCAATTGTAGAGCTTCTTGAGCTGTCAGCTCAAGATGTTACTCCTTGAGAGGCTCATTTATATCATAAACAGATGATACTGTAGCCCTTACCAGGAACATGCTGAAAAAATCAACCAAGTCTTGAACTTTTCCTCTGCTGCAACACATACATTCAAAGCTTCCTCCAAACTAATTTAAATTTCAATGGGAAGATGGCTTCCCATGCAGTGCTGATGTATTTGACCTGAGAATGTTGCAGTCTTTCTTAAAGGCATTCTCATGAGACTTACATCTTTATCCCTTGTGATTACCAACATCTTCCTTGGTACTTGATTAGCACACTAGCTATATAATGTATGCAATAAAACTTAGGTTAGGAGTCGGGTATAGCAAGATACAAGTTATCATTACTCCTTTCCCAGTTTCATGGGGTGGATCAAGTACAAACATCCTATGAACTCGCACATTCTCAATATATACCCAATGTGTATAAAAAGAAATGGGTTTCCACACTTATAAAAGAGCTTCACTTTCCCCTTTCTATAGGTAGTACTTTGGATTTTACTCCTGAGAGTTGGCTCCTTGTGTGCCCCCACCATTAGCTAAACCAAGATATATCCAAGAGAACCTGTCATCCTCAAGGATCGAACTATAAAGAAAAAATGTCATTTACATAAACCCCATCAACTATTCTTTATATTTCACTTTCACCACAAGTCTGTATTACTGAACAGCGCTCCAAAACTACATACGTTGAATGGTGGTCATATGTTTATTAACATGATCAAAAAATGTAACAATAAAGCACTTACCTTCAACTTCTCATAATCCTTTGCCGTGAGCTTCAATTTTGTCATCTCTTTCTTCATGGAATTACATTTTTCTTTTAAAAATTCTTTCTCCTGAAAGATATCTTAGTGTCATCAATGTATATACCCTCAAAAAGCTTTCAGATCTAATAGGCTGGGCTCCTGAACCACAACTTTTAAGATTCAACTAATGAGAGTACTGGTTACCTTAAAATGCTTGTTACATTATACAATATGAAATACCAATAAAATTCAAGAAAATCTACAACTAAAGAAAGATTCTTCTCAACAAAAGCATTATCTGGCAACAATTTCCTGCCTCACAAATACTAATCACATTAGTAATATCATTTTTGGGAAGGGCCTACCTCCATCAATTGATTGCATCGGGCAGAAAGTCTCATGATCTCTTTCTGCATTATTTCCTGAGCTCCTACCCACTCCTTCTGAATCACACTAAGATGGGTGTCTGCTTCCATAAGTCGCACTTCTCTCTTTTCATACAGACTTTGCCGGATGAAGGCTTCATCACTTACTTTCCTTAGCATTGACTTTGCTGTTTGAAGTTCATCCTCTAAATGCTGAAAGAAAAGCTAATCAACAGTTGGCAATACAATATCAAGCATTCAAAATTTCCATAACACATTCTATTAACATATCTTAGTATCATTTACACATTTCCATTAATAGTAGTTATGTACTTGAAGTATTCATTATAAATGCATCACATTTACATGAGCAACTTCAATATCTACATCCCATCTGTACATATAATCCCTTTCATACCTTTCATCAGAAGATTAATCTTCTCCACATCTACTCCAATTCATCTTATTCATACAAAATTTTAGTCAAACAACATTTAACTAAAAATGTTTTGACCTAAAAGCAGCAATAATTACACTACACTTAATTTCATCTATGCCAATTGCAGAAATTTAAGGTGGGTAAGCAGCTGATGGACTTTGTCCATAAAGTATTAATGAATCTAGGAGATGGTCACAGTAAATTATTCCATCAACAACCTACCACCTTTAAACAACAAATCAATATCTATTACATTTAGCAGATTTGAGTGAAAAACTGCATAAGTTGGTGACTGAGTCTGGTAGTGTGTAAAAGGAGGAAGTTGAAAGTAAATGTGAATAAAAGCAATTTTATTACATTTAGCAGGGCAGAGAGATAGGTTGGAGTGGAAGTTTGAAGGGAGAAAATTTGGAGGAACTGAAGTGTTTCAGGTGCATGGACATGGCAGCAAATAGAATCATGGAAGCAAAGAGTGAGTCATACGGTGGGTGATGGTACAAAGGTTCTGGAAGCACTGAGAAACATGTGGATGGAAGGGTCATCTGAGAGAAAAAATGGGTATGTTTGCAGGTATAATAATCCCAATGATGTTGTATGGATGTGAGGCACTGGCTATTATAGATAAGGAAGTGCAGAGGAGGGAGAACATGTTGGAATAAAATGTCTGAGGACAATATGTGGTATGAGGTTGTTTGATCGGGTATGGGAGAGGTATAGTAACAAGAAGAGTGTGGATGAGAGAGCTGAAGAAGGGGTGCTGTAATGGTTTGGATATATAAAAAGAATGTGTGAGGAAAGACTGACAAAGAGGATATATGAGTCAAAAGTTAATGGCAAAGGAGAAGGGGGTACCAAATTGGAGATGGAAGGATGGAGTAAAAAATATCTTGAGTGGTTGGAGCAGGATGGTGAAAGACTTTCAAAGGACTGAGTGAATTGGAGTGATGTAGGGCATGTAAAGCAGCTGGGGGAACCATGGAAAAAGGTCTGCAGGGCCTGGTTGTGGATTGGGGGCTGCGCTTTTAGTGCACTGGACATGGCAGCTAGAGAATGGATGTAAGCAAATGTAGCATTTCTTCATCTGGCATTACCTCACTAACACAGGAAATGGCAGACATATAAAGAAGAAAGAAAAAGATTTAGCACATAATCCTTTCACCCTTTCAGGACAGCAGTTTTCAAGAAGTCAACTCCCACAAGACAATGGATTTGTAATGATATTTGAAATTAAAAAAGTATACGCCATTTAAACATCTAAAAATCTACACAGAGAGCCATTCAAACATTAGCATGCCACTAAAGCCTCTAAACCTATGCATGCCACCACTAGTTAATTAGAGTGTGTACCCAAAGACCTCAATGTGTGATTCTCCCCTTTAACTTCATTCATCGTGCTTGAAGACTGAGTCTTCCTCAAATATAATCACAATCATTTTTCGTGGATTCCTAATAATGTAAATATGAGATTTGGCTGTTTTCATTATCAAAATCATATACAATCTCATCTGTTAGTAAGAGAGAAGCAAATGTGGGAAGAGAATAAACTGTATTCCCACCTCAGTTATCTCTGAGGAACTGAGTCTTGTTAACATTTCTGCATGCAAGTTAGGTTGGGGTGACATCTGGCATATATACATGCCTCTAGCTAGAAGAGGAAGCTTGAAATCCTTCAAACACAGGTGGGTAAAGCAAGCCCACGACTGTTGCAAGAATCGGCCAAGCCTATTTCCCAATATGTTGAGTGAATTGTCCTGAAAAGGATGATTATCTGCTTACCACTGAAATTCAAACTGAACATTGGGTTCAGGAAGTATACCTGTGAGGTTATATTAAAAATCAGCATTTTGAGGGATGAGATGCATGAGACATCCTGCTGTGAATGAAAGGTATAAGAACTACATATCAAGAGGATATATGTGTCGGAGGTGGAGGGAACGAGGAGAAGAGGGAGACCAAATTGGAGGTGGAAAGATGGAGTGAAAAAGATTTTGTGTGATCGGGGCCTGAACATGCAGGAGGGTGAAAGGAGGGCAAGGAATAGAGTGAATTGGAGCGATGTGGTATACCGGGGTTGACGTGCTGTCAGTGGATTGAATCAAGGCGTGTGAAGCGTCTGGGGTAAACCATGGAAAGCTGTGTTAGGTATGTATATTTGCGTGTGTGGACGTATGTATATACATGTGTATGGGGGTGGGTTGGGCCATTTCTTTCGTCTGTTTCCTTGCGCTACCTCGCAAACGCGGGAGACAGCGACAAAGCAAAAAAAAAAAAAAAAATCAAGTAAGTACTTCACAACACTAACAACCTCCCACACTATTCCACAGTGTTTCATGGAAGAGCTACATATAGAAGTCTCACTTGTTTACAGTCCTAATGCTAAGCCCTATCTACAATTATCTCCATTTCAAACTTTATCTAAGGTGGCATCACAACATTCATAAAAGCAGAGTAATCATCTGTCCATGAAACACCACAAAATCCATGTGGTTTCCAACCTAAATATGAAGGAGACATAATCTGGATGAACTGGTCAGATTTTTTCAATTCTTTTTTGCCTTCATTTCTCAAAAAAAATATCTCTCTTAGTGCCATCATCATAAAGAAATATCCAAAACTGCATTGTGCTGATGTGCAAAATAGTGAGACTATTGCATATCAAAGCAACTTCAGCATTTGGACGGAGGAGCAGCATCAACAACAGATGCCTGTTAGCATACTGTACCCTTCATTATTGAGAAAGCCAGGTTTATTTGAAAAGTTAAAAGATTCTGGAGAGAGTCCACCAATGGAGCCTTTTCTTCACACCTGTTTTACTGTTGTAATATTCTACAAAAGTTTCTCTAAACATCTGGAAAGATTTTATACCTTGTTTGTCCATAAAAAATTTTTCCAATCTACTGTCTGAGAATGCTACCCAAATCTATAACACTGCCATAAATTTATGGGGAAATCCATTAGGCTGAGATCACTTTGATTAAATTGCATATTCTAGTTATGCATCAGCAATGACAATCAAACATTTCCTGCACATACAACAGAACCTCTGAAATTCAAGATGCTTGCTGAGACTTAACAGCTGCCAGTTTTCAGCAACATAGACCAATTGCATTGCCTAGCCTTGCTAGTTCCTATCAAAGCTGGTAGCTGGAATTCTGGAAAACACAGCAAGGGTATATACATATCAAAATAATGTAATTATGTGGAAAGTCTTACAAAAGCAACAATGCCCAAAATATGACGGTGCAAGAAAGAGATTGAGGAAACTGGGACAACACAAAACTGAATCAACCATAACAAAAACTACTGCCTTTGGCAGCTTAATTCTAGAGATAATACAGTTATTTTCAAAAACGCCAGTCTCTAGGGAACTAGTTTCTGGAATGCCATATTTGAGAAGCTTTCCTGTGGTTCAAGAATTAAAGGAACTATAATAACTTAAACATATAATATAGTTTCATGCTTTTGCAATATATTTGGCTTCATTCTGATCTTTTTCATCAAACTTTCCTTCATATAGTACAAAATGCTTTTGACAAATATTACACAATTTCTTGTTGAAAATCTAAATTTCTATCATCTATTTCTGTAATTGATAGTTTTAAAGGTACATATAAAATTTATGATTATGTGAAGTTTGTAATAAAAAAGGTCATATTATGACAATTTTTCTTAAGATGAATAGGTAACTTTTGGAGAACATCCTTCATAATTTGTGATATTGTGAAAGAGCTAAGTACACAGAATACCTTAACCTACCTTACCTTCCTGCTCCAGGATCCCCATCCATGGGACTCCCAAAGAACTTAGAAAGACAGCTATGTCAATCTGGCAACCACAGGTCAAGAACTATGCTGCTGTCATTTGTGTGCATATGTGAGATGGGCACAGGACAATTGAGTAAGTGTTCAGTTTTTTGCATGAAAGTTGCATCTTGGACATTTGGACATGGGCTGGGGAGAAGAGTTTTGTGATTTTATATGCTGATGTTTGCAAAGGAGAGCTGAGTAGCACAAAGACAAAGATATGAAAGGGTAACTTGTACATGCCTAAGGAGACAAAGATGTGAAAGAGTAACTGTACGTGCCTGAGGAGTGTAGTCTAAAATGGAGTGAAGTTTAATATTAGGCTGGGTAATGTCTCTCTGATCATTATGGCATGAGTATGTTTTGTCAATAATAGATATAGGTAAACACATAAGAAAGTAGTCAGTAGGACATTTGGTAGGAGCTTCTGAAAACACCATAGTAGAGTTGCCCTCTGCCAGTAGCCTGCTTAGGATGGGGCACTACAGGCTAAGAAATGACACCAGAGTTCACCAGTTATGAAGACTCTTGTCATAGCCACCCCCTTGAAAGAGTTCCTAAAGGGTACAGGCATCAAATATACAGACAGGTAGATCAATAGATGTTTGCTGGGAAAGAGGGACTTTATATGTACCTGAAGAGTAAAGTAGGGTAAACTTTAGATACAAAGTGAATTGAATGAAAGAAGTCTTGTGCTGTTTCAAAAAATGGTTATGAGCATACTCGTACTGAAGAGATTGTACCGGAAGTATTCTTGTTTCAATGTGCAGGTCTTAAATATTTGTGGTTGTAAGGTAGCCAGTGACTGTCCTACGTGTTCTGTCTTGGGTAATTTGTAGCTTTACCACATCTTTTGACAGGCTGCATGAACAGACAATGAAGCACTGTGTAGAGAGGAAAGGAGGAATTGTGCATAAAGGATAATAAGGTATTCTTTCTCTTCTCCAAATCTTACACTAGTAAGTGTTCTAAGGGCATTTAGTTTGTTTATAGCCTTTGTGCTGATAATGTGTTGTCATGAATTTGAAGAATATGACTAAATATTTTATTTCTCTATCTAAATTAAACAAGGCACAGTCAAATGCAACATAATAATTGCAAAGGAGTAATGCTTTATAAAGAAGTTATATCATCAAAGTAGATTCAAAACAAAGAGTAGTCTGTGGGACTTAGCTGTGGATGGTAGGCACTGGTTCTGATACACAAAATACAAGAGCTTGAGAGCAAATGTATGCAACAAGCCTGTTGTTCATTTGTTCCTAATGTTACCTTGCTACAGTGGAAGAGGCAATTAGGTATAGAAAGAATATTCATATCTATATTCAAATTGTAGTGAAAAAATCCACACCTTCTTTTCCACTTGATGAACCTGAAGTATATTCAAAAGCTGATGAATGAATGCAAGAGAACTCCTGTTGTCAGTTGGAGGTCTGGTACCCACTTCCTCCCAGCCCAAAAGTCTCCATCGCAAACCTGATAGTTGCCTGCAATCAAACATTTATTTCTAGACATGTATCGTTATCACATTACTTTGAATTTTAAACAATATTGATTCATATCTCTACAAATGCTGCTTTACAATATTCCTTATCACACTACTTTGAAATTCTAAACAATATCAACTCAATTTTCTACAAATGCTGCACTACCTTCTTTCACCTTTTCTTCTTTTTTTTTTATACATATTCACCATTTCCCGCATTAGCGAGGTAGCGTTAAGAACATATGACTGAGCCTTAGAAGGAATATCCTCACTTGGTCCCCTTCACTGTTCCTTCTCTTGGAAAAATTAAAACGGGAGGGGAGGATTTCCAGCCCCCCACTCTCTCCCCTTTTAGTTGCCTTCTAGACATGCAGGGAATACGTGGGAAGTATTCTTTCTCCCCATCCCCTTTTCTGATATCACTTAAATTCTCAGACACAGTTCAAAAAGCATTACAATCAAGACCAGAAAAACTTTTATCACACATACACACAACATCCTGTAAGTACTGGTCAAAGTAAAAAAAAAAATATTTTCCGGATAACAGTTAATCTCAAATAGATATTTTTCATATAATGTTGATACAGGTATCCAATACCATATAGTTTCCCACTATGCAGTTTTTCATATAAATCTACAACCAAGCTCCAGAAACCATGTTAGTGGTTTTCTATGACCATTTCATATGGCCTGGTTCAGCCTACAGACATTACATTGCCCCAGTGCAATGTCTCATGCATACCTCTCATCTTCCTTAATATTCAGGCCATGGTACATCTTAGCCTCTTTCACCCTATCCTTCTGTCTCCTTCTTAGTGTACCCCCTCCCTCTTTTTTTGTTTCACTTCCAACACAAAGATCTAGCTAGTCAGTAATTTTTCTTTGCTCATCTTCTATGTATGCCCAAATCATCTCAGGACATCCTGGTCATCTCTCACAATCAAAGTGCTTACTAACACAACTTGCTCGTACACTGTCATTCTACACACAACCAACCTGCCTCATACCACATGCTGTCCTCAGGTATTTCATATCCAAAATATCCACCCTTTTTCTTTCTTCTACATTCCATAACAAAGACTTGCATCCAAACAACATCACTGGGACTTAAGATATACCCACTAATGCCCTATTAGTCAATGATATCTCCAACATACTCCTCCATGCGCCTGGAATCTTAGTCCAAGTCTACCATCCTGGCTCCATCTCCAGCAATTTTCATTTTTATTTTATCCTTATACTTAGAAAAAATAAAATGTACCTGTACTCTGTTTCTTCAACTTTACCTGTATCTGAGCATAACTGTTAAGGATATTAATTCTTTTTTTATCCCTGGGATAGGGGAGAAAGAATACTTCCTACATATTCCCTGCGTGTCGTAGAAGGTGACTAAAAGGGGAGAGAGCGGGTGGCTGGAAATCCTCCCCTCTTTTTTTTTTTTTAATTTTCCAAAAGAAGGGACAGAGAAGGGGGCCAGGTGAGGATGTTCCCTCAAAGGCCCAGTCCTCTGTTTTTTAAGTTAACGCTACCTCGCTAACGCGGGAAATGGCGAATAGTTTGAAAGAAAAAGAATTCTTTTTTTTAGAGTAATTACCATGGTAGTGGCAGAAGACATGCCATAATTATGGCCATCTGAGATGAAAACAGTATGACAAAAAGAACAAAGAAAATAATTAATGTGGATGATATAGTCCACCGAAGTTCCTACAAGTAAACACCATATAACAAAAAAATCAACTTACTTCAAAATCTTGTGAGACTGTGCTGAACATGGCAGGGACTCAATGTGGTTCTCACAATATTGCTGCTGGCTTGTGAGTTTATCAACTTTGGACAGGTCACTGGAGACTAAGTCTTCATCTGGTACTTGATTAAACTTAACATGTCTTTCTGAACTCTTCTCATCAACTGATTCTTCTTGAATATTTGAGATAGCTACTTTTTCTGGTATACTGGAAACAAGCAAAGAATTATTCATTTGCTCTGCATCTTTTATAAAGTTGTTTCGCCCATTCTGAATACCACGATCTGTTCGAGGTCTTACAGACTCCTGTGGTCCAGTACTAAATCCACTTGTTAAAAGTCTCTGACTAGGAATGTCACTTGCTGAAGTGTTAAAATTCTGCACACAGAATGAGTCACAAGTTAATGGCAAATCTGAAGCTTCAGAAACTGCAGCTCCTATTTCTAAAGTATCTACATTTGTTTTAAATTTCCTGCCAAGGCTTGGACCTGGGTCTCTATTTGGTGGCACAAAAGAATGTGAGTATTTCTGAGCACTAAAAATACAAGATGGACTATCAATTGTGGAGTCTTGATTAATCTTTTCATCTAAAGACTTAAGTAAGTCATTTAGTAAGTGATGATCACTTAAAAGGTTACAATTTTCTTGTAACGCAAACCTAACATCATCAAGAGAAAGATTTGGCATAACAGGGACCTCATCATACTTGTGAAGAGGCACTGTTGAATATAACACATCAGATACCAACTTCCTGTTGGCATCATCAGCATAACTATTTGAATCTGTCATGTTAGTCAAAAACTTATCAGTATGTATATTTTCTACAGCACCATTTTCTGTACCTGATTTGCCATTGTTGTACCTCTTATCGGTGACAGCACACTGAGTAGTAAACTCACTGAAACACAATTCAGCATTAGCTGCAGAATCAGGTTTCTCTCTTTCTGTGTTGCACTGTAAATTCTTTTTCAATCCATGATACGTGTGTGAACCAAGGACTGCATCTTCATTTTCAATTTCAGAATCTGTTATGTCTGATGTAATGCTTATCTCAGCTAGTTTGTTTCCTGATGGCAAAGACATCACTCCACTGCTCTGTGATAACTCCAGTGGATGGCCAGCTGAAACACAATCCTCACCATCATAAGTTTCTTCACCATCCATTGTCAGTGTATGTAATGATGACTCAGGGATAAATGACCATCCTAAATGTTAACATCTGCAGTGTAGGTCAAACTTCCAGGAAGTATCTGAAAAAAGTACAGTAAATATTTACATTAATCACGATCTGCAAGCAACACAGCATAAAGGAAAATACAACATGAACTTTCTTTTTTCAGAAAATATACTTTCCAATGTTAATTTGTTGTGATAAAGTGGTTCCTGTAGAAACAAGCATTTCTAGTGGAAACATATTTGGTTCAGAGGGTGGCATTATGCATGAGCCCATAAAAATTGAATGTTACTTAACCCAGACTGCCAGTATGCAGAAGTGATATGCAGAGATAACAGCTTTCCAAAAAATACTGAGAATTTGCCCCCTCTCACAACTGGTACTGATAACCCTACTTTTGGGAGTTTGTTTTCTTGCCGGTTCTGAACAGATGTTTAACTCAACTAGTGTACGAGCCAATGCCGCAATCCCTCACAAAAGAGATGCAAAACCTTTGTCTTTGGTGCTGCAAAACCAGAAGCTTACCAAAAATTCATTGTTTGCCCACCTCCCAAAATCCTTTGATGTACAGTCTCAATGCCTGTATGGTACAAGCAAAATGACCTCATCCACCTGGGTTTATGTGACTGGTGACCAATCAGCTGAGGGTGGTTAGACAGCACTCACATCTGCTCAATTTTGAAACACTCAGCAAGTCATTCTACATCGAGATTTCTCTTTGAAACAAATGGTAAAACCTACTGCAATGGAGAAACATGAGCCTATAAGCTGTGATGGGCAGCTAAATCTCTTGAAAAATAAACATCAAATACAGTTACACTTCCACTGAACAAATGAAAATACAGATTTTTTAACACACACACATGCACATATGTACAGTGACCTCATCTTCACATATACTCGCCTGGATATTGAAAATATCACATGTGATACACCAATCACAAAAAGTGATCATGCAATGCTTAAGTCTGATAATGTGGTGGTCCAGGATATTAAAAGGAACATTCTCTGGGACAGATCAACAAATACAGAGCAAGAAGACATGTATTGAACCAAAGACCGGGGGACCTTCAAACAAAGGTACACTGGGAATTAAATGAAGCTGTAGAAAGAATAATATGTACAGTTAGAAATGCAAGAATCAGGGAAATTCGGTGCCAGGTTGATAACAGGTTTAGAAAAGCACAGAGCATACAGGATCAGTGACTGTTAGCTATAAGGGATATTGTAGAAAATATCAGAGACACAGAGGTTGACAAATTAACACTGAAGGATATAGCTGAGAAGTTTGTGGGACCAAAATTAGATTGAGATTAGTAAAGCAGAATATTAACAGACATAAATCACTACTTATCTTTAAAATGGAAGATCATACATCAGACACAGAGGAAAGGGGTGTGAAAGAAGGAATGCTCATTAAAAGATTACTGGATGCTATTGAAATGTAATCTTTGTGATAAAAAAGAACTGGTGGTTATAATCACAGCATGCAAGGACAAACACTTATGGTTACTGTACATTTAATTTGTGGAGCCCTTAAGCCAGAGGGTATTTAGACAGGATATGAAACTTAAAAACACAGTGGAATTCACTGGAGTCTTCATCAGACATACGAGAAAAGGGACAAAGCAAAAGGCATAAACGAGACACACCAAATGAGGTAAAAGGACAAAGAAGCCCTGCCAGTACAGCACAGAGGTAAAGAATGTTAAGTGATGGAATTGTAGTAAATGGCAGAGCTGGAATTTAGACATTTTATTAGAGGAAATGCATACCACATTGTTGGAACAGCTGAAACGTAGCTTACTAAAGAGCTAAAATATCATGTTTGACCTAAATAGTGTATAAGCCAAACTCCCAAGGGAGTATATCACAGCAATGAGGGAAACAAGACAGAGGAGGAGGATGGACCCTCTCAATAAGATAACCAGAAATTTCAAGCTATAATGGAAGATAGCCAATTTAGATAAAACATTACAGATAGAGTAGCTGTAGAAAAAGTGCACTGTGGTATTGAGATCATATAATCCTACAAGAGTTTTAACAATCCACAACACATCTACATTACAGTATTAATGCACCTAATAAGAAATAACTACATTACTGAAGGGCAGCATGGGATTATACCAGGCATAAGCACAATAATGCATATACAAGTATACTACATAAACACATGAAACACTGATACAAAGTATGATAATGGATGCTGTCTTTCTTAACTTTGCAGATGCATGTAAAAGGATTAGCTATACAATTCTGAGAAAGTTGCAAAACATAAATTAGTCATGAAGGTTATGAAGATTAGGGAAAACATGGAATCAATCATTATAAAAATAGGTGATACACACGTAAATAATCCACAATACCTATAAAAAACCTCACCTAACATGCCCTAGGATGTAAGATTTGTCATAATTTTCTATATTCTAGTGATAATATACCAGACACATACATCCTTACTCAAATGTTTCGAGCTATAATTCCTACTATAGTAACATTCCAGTCTAAAGGAACTACTATGTCTTTTTGAAAACAGACATAAGTGGCATCGCTGGATTCCATAAAACTAGCACAGTAAATCACAGAGCTGTTGATTACAGAGGGAGCCTGGCTCTCATGAGGGCCAGGTGGGACAACAAGCTCAAGCCCTTAGGCCCAGTGCTTAGGTCCCTCGCCACCAGTGGGCAGCCCATTAGCAAGGGCCCACACCTCCTAAGTTGTAGGGAGGTTTAATCTCAAACAACAACTCCTAATTACATATGTTAACCTTAAATAGTACATGATTAACTTCCCCACAAAGTGGGCAGGGCTTGAAGTACAGGAAAATTGTAAAACAAAAACATGAAGCACATCATATATAATCAAAGCTAATATTTTTTTTTTTTTTTTTTATATACTTTGTCGCTGTCTCCCGCGTTTGCGAGGTAGTGCAAGGAAACAGACGAAAGGAATGGCCCAACCCCCCCCACACACATGCATATACACACGTCCACACACGCAAATACACCTACCTACACAGCTTTCCATGGTTTACCCCAGACGCTTCACATGCCTTGATTCAATCCACTGACAGCACGTCAACCCCGGTATACCACATCGCTCCAATTCACTCTATTCCTTGCCCTCCTTTCACCCTCCTGCATGTTCAGGCCCCGATCACACAAAATCTTTTTCACTCCATCTTTCCACCTCCAATTTGGTCTCCCTCTTCTCTTTGCTCCCTCCACCTCCGACACATATATCCTCTTGGTCAATCTTTAATATATGCTAGGATAAAAGGTCTAGTTTAGATCCACATCACTATTATCTCCGGATACCGAGTGATTTCGTTCTGCAGCACTGATGTAGAAATTAGAGAATACATTAACAGTTGTAAGGCTCGATTTAGACCATTATATTTTGTTAGACATTTTCAAAAAACATGGTACTAAATAAGTTATGTAAATCAACTTTTTGAAGTCGTGTAATGTAAATTTACATCAAATGCTTGTAAGATATCAACAGAACATGTAAAAACCTCACCTAGAAGCCAATATGTAAAATAAAAATATACCATTATAACATTCTGCTAATGGGGATCTCATGGCCTCTCATTCTATAATGTCTGTTGTCATTTGGTATCATCTGCTTAAGCCTCATTCATATGTGAAACATATTTCAAATAAAACATTAAAATTTAAGATAAATCTCAAATGCTGAATAGGATGTGAAGTATTAATCAGTTCAGCTTACCTTTTACTGGTAGTACCTACTTTTACATTAACTAAACATTTAGTTGGCCTGATATACACAATCAAGTATGCCTAAACAGTAAAAGCCAAAGAGATGGGGATGGGGGAATACACTCGTGATTGGTTAATCTGATTGGGTTTGGTTACATTAAATAATGTTCGGTTCTGTATCAACTTCCACAACACAGCAAGAAGTATAGACACATCATCGGGATGAGATTGTGATGCTATCATAAGATATGTATAGAAAATAATCAAATCGCTAATATGAACATAATTTAATTGATTGACATAACCCTCACTACTATCACCTCATTTAAAAAAGTTTAATGATCTATAATGTTTTAAAATCATGCTCTGCAACTTATAATATTCTATGCACACAACAGAATCACTTAATATCAAAACCTAACAACAAACTTTAACCGACATTTTAGCCCCCTAATTAGATGAGGTTTACTGAAGTCGATATTTGTGAATGAAGTGTAGATAAATATGAGGGAATAAAGCGACTGGTATCTAATATAACTTGTGTTTTACGTTAAATCTAGTTACTTAATTTGATACACATTTGTCCATTTTGTGAAGAACTTAAATCATGTGGGAGTTGAAGTAATTAAAGGTACCATACTTTAATGTAAGAGATCTAATGTAACTAAAATATAGTGGCTCCCTTCAAAAGGTTTGATTGAACAGTTACTTGCAAATATCTGCTGCTTCAACGGCAGAAATCTTTGGCAGCTCTACTGGACTGACTAATTATCCAAAAATTATCTGCCAATTCACACAGATCCCTCCCACAGAAATTTGACTCTACTGTTAAGCTTAGTTGTTTACATAATTTGTGATATTTATTCAAATTGGACGGTGAAGGGACTGTCCATTACTGCTCCATAGCAACGTCAACAAGAATAATACTTCTGTGTCATACCCTATATGCCATTTAAGTCCTTACCTGTAGTTCCATGACAAATCAATGGTCATTTAAAAAGCTCACGGCATTCGTATGCTATTGCACGAGCATCAACTATTTGTTTACATTAGGCTTTCAAATGACCTGTTTCAGGTTCGTGTAGTAATGTCTGAACAGATGCTTTTCTGATCAAATGATCATTAACCAAAAGCTAATTTAACGTTAGTTATTTCAATTCTTTAGATAAGTAGTCTGTTTTCATCAAATACCAGTGAAGCAAAACACCTAAATCATTTATGAGTACCATACAACCTGGGCGTCGTATATCGGTGTTAAATACTAGACTAGTTCGATTTTATTTTTCAGACGTTCACTTTGTACTTCATCGGTATTATATATCATCTAATCTTTAACTTAAGCTTACCAAGCGTAATACTGAAGTTATTGGAGACGACTCAACCTCTCAGCGGGAGATTTGAAATGTTTGTTCTTACACAAGTGTGAAGACTACTGTTTACTTTAGGTCATTCGTCTCTACCATTCCTTAACATCATTTCTAGATTTAGCATTACAAATACTCCTTTAGCACTAATGTACTCGACTACTGTTTGATTTAGGTCATTCGTCTCGACCATTCTTCATTATTTGTAGCTTTTATCATTAATATACTTAACTCAACCAAGGCCTGTCGTTTTAAAAAAGATGAAAATTAAAAATTTTCATTTGGTTTCTCCAGCATGTTATGCTCAGAATTATCATGATAGTACCTTGGATTCAGAGTATCTCTTCAACTGATCTAAACAAATGTTCCAATTTAGGTATTACATCAGCCATATATATTCGAGATATTGCATTTCACCAAGAGAAATGGGGATTAAACCAAACAACCATTAGAAAAGACATATTTAATAAAATTCTCATATACAAGAGATCTCCTTCCCTCAATGAGGGTATCTTCAGGTACAATAATATCTTAACATACTATACATTACTCCAACGGAGTCGAAATAGATTTCACCTTAAGATGACATTATAACTCAAGTTCACAGCACACATTCACTTATTTCTTGGAAGACTTCTTCGCTGGGGCCTTTTTGGTTGCCTTTTTCGCTACGGGCTTCTTACTAGATTTCTTAGTTGAGGCTTTCTTGGCGACCTTCTTGGCAGCGGGCTTCTTGGTGACTTTCTTGGTAGCAGCGGCTTTCTTGGCAATTTTCTTGGCAGCAGGTTTCTTTGTAGTTTTCTTTGTAGCAGGTTTCTTTGTGGTTTTCTTGGCAGCAGGCTTCTTGCCAGCAGCCTTAACAGTTTCAGGCTTCACGATTTTGAAGGATCCAGAGGCGCCACAGCCTTTCACTTGCTTGAGGATACCAGACTGTACACAGCGTCTGAGAGCAAGCTTACACTGTGTGTTAACGACTTTCTCGTCAACCTTGTAAGTGGAAATGATGTACTTCAAGATGGCTTGGCGGGAGGAGCCACCCCGTTCCTTCAAGGCAGTGATTGCGTCGGTGATCATTGAAGAATATTTGGGATGCGATGTAACCTTCTTTGTGGTCTTCTTGCCTCTCTTCTTTGCAGGGGCTGCTGGTGCTACTGCGGCGTCGGCCATCTCGTAAAAGTGCTTGATAAGTGCTTACAGTGTAATATTCTATATTACAATATTCGTCGTCAGAAAGCGAATGATGTTCCCACACGTTGTCAGCGAGCTATATCTGCCAGATGCGGACGCAAAAGTAGCACCTCCATTCTCGCGCCCGTTTTCGGTGAGTTTCAGGGTCTGCGCAAAGGCATCTGTGTTTGTTACAATTACTTTGTTAATTGTTTTACCACCATAGTTTTCCTTAAAATTTCTCCTACAGTTGCTTATATATAGAAGACTGATTGGGATTTTTTTCTGTGTCCTCAAAACAAATGTGCGATCATGTTTGTTGAAATTATTTTGTTATTCCTTCGAGCAGCACCTGTCAAATACACCACCTATCATTACTAAAAATGGAATATTATCACTAATTCACCATCACAGATTGTTTCTTAAATGTTGTATAGAAGATTAATAATTCTTCTTTAAAATAAGATGAGTCATAGTAGCATATACCTATGAACTCTGCAGTACTAGACGATCAAACTGAATGGAACTAACACAAACTCCTGGCTCATCGCCATGTCGACATCACCTCCAAAACGCAGTAATATTTTGCTCCATAATTCATTGCAGAAAATTAGTTGAATATCTATGAATAGATATATGCGTAATGCATGTGTATCTACGCTTATATTGAATATAAATGTCCACTGAAAACGAGAGAATAGCAGGTTTTTTCTACAAATAAATCTTGTCCCTATAGTGAGCAGGGTCTGAGTCACAGATACGTGTGTCGGCAGAGAGCCATTAGAGGTGTTGGACTAAGTTACTAAATAAAGTGCCCTTTGATTGTCATTTCATATATTTTTTTGCAATTCGAACTAGAGGAATTACTGAATTACGTTACTATATCAACTTCGAACATCTGAATTTATGTTATACTTATAAAGCAACCAAGTTTCTGCGTCTCCCCCTTGTAAGCTCTCTTGATCATAGGATGAACCGCACTGAGAGTTTTTCTTAGCCATTTCTCTTCAGTTTCTATTCAATGGCATAACTTTTAAGAGCTTTATCTATATTAAGATATCTATAAAAAATCATTTTAGTATTTGATGTATAAAGAAATTTTTAGCAAGCAAACAGAAGGGAGAATTAGAGCCATTATTTCGAGAAGGAGCTTGTGACGTAGAGGCCAAGTTCCCATGGCACGGGAGGGCGAGATCTGAGTACAGATGATATTCTTACCCTTGATATTGAAAAGGTAATTTATCAAATGAATGAAATATGATAATAGGAAGATAAATGAATACCAAATTCTCTGTTTAGTTAAAATTGCATGGAACAATTCATAGTGTAAGAGCTTAATGAAGGATTATCCCAGCCGGTAGACCTAAGATAGATTGAAGGACTCACCTACATTGTAACAATGGGCTAATAGAATGGAAAAAAAAAATTCTTTACATATAATTTCATGTGGGACATACAATATATATTTACACAGTATGAATCATTGCACTTTTCTTTAAGGATGATCTGCGTTTCCAGACAGTGCCACCTGTATAGGCCTAATGAGAGTCGCAGAAGAAAGGGTCCACACATCCTCCTGCAAAACCATACTCATCATTTACAACCATCAGAAAACACACAATAGCTTTGGAAAATATATATTATAGTTTTTTTCAGAATAGATAGGAAATATGCTTTACCATTCTTGAGAAATGTAAAACTGAGAGGGAGGACTGGCGAGGCTTAATACACTAGGCAGGGAGGGCAAGATAATTCGGTCATAAAAACACTGGCTCGACGTATTGCTTGTGCTGAGGATTCTAAATCTCGCAGACTGTTTTAATCATCGATAATCATTAACAGTTAATTCTTTTTTTCTGCATTCCACCAGACGTGCAGCGGTAAATGTGGTCAACAGATAAGTTTGCATGAAAAATTCAGACTAATTGTGCAATATGAAGAGGCTTTACCCTACTTAAGCCTGATGTTAGCAACAAATGCATTACATATCACCATTATCAATTATTTGTAAAAATTTATCAAACTGAGGGCTCTTAGTGTTTATGATTATATATATATATATATATATATATATATATATATATATATATATATATATATATATTTCTTTTGTCTGTTTCCTTGCGCTACCTCGCAAACGTGGGAGACAGCGACAAAGCAAAATATATATATATATATATATATATATATATATATATATATTTTTTATAAAAAAATAATATATATATATATATATATATATGTATATATATATATATATATATATATATATATATATATATATATATATATATATATATATATATATATATATATATATATATATATATATATATATGAATACAGAGAGAGAGAGAGAGAGAGAGAGAGAGAGAGAGAGAGAGAGAGAGAGAGAGAGAGTCACTGCGGCGAGCGTAATCTAGTATATGCAGTAAACGAAGAAAATGAATCACGATCAGTTCCCTTGTGTACTTTCGTGTAATGTACACATCGTCGGGGGAGATACAAGAATGAGATAGACGTAGAACAGTCAGTTAATATACAAAGAAGAGACGTAGCTAAGACGCCATCTCATTCTTTGTCTACCCTGACGATGTGATCATTACACGAAAGTGCACTTGGGAACTTATCATGTTTCATTATCCTCGTGGTATCATATATATATATATATATATATATATATATATATATATATATATATATATATATATATATATATATATATATATATATATTGGAATTGCTGTCATTTACCATCGTCCATAGAACATTCTTAAGACAGAGAAAAAGAAAAAGAACGTGTGACTTACTGAAAATATTGCAGGGGTAAGATAAGTGGCAGAAGTCTGAGCCCCACCTCGACTTCGCTACGCAGGTAGGAGGGAATGGCCACGGATTAAATCAATCAATAGCTGTACCAGAGGAGAGCTAAACTTACAGACGACCGCCGCTTTAGGTTCCTGTGGCCTAGATGTGGATGTGTTTGTCTGAGCCACGACAAAATAGCTTGGTGGATGATGAAGACTATGCCTATGGATTTGACAAGCTTTTTAATAGCAATAATTTCATGCTTTCGGTATCATCTAGTGTATTTTATCGTTGTTCATGATATTTCTGGAAGTGAAGCAGAATCTGAAAATAAGATCTAAAGATACGTTATAAAATGTATGCTTTTGCATGTGACTGTGATGGAAGAGTGAAGAGTGTTTATCTAACCATACCATAGCACTAATATGTGATTGACGCTAAATACTTCATGGGACTTATTTTTCGGTGGATGGATGGCTGTGGACTCCCCTGAAGGTTAGTGAATGGTTTGGATATCTTAGATGGGATAACAAAATAAAGCTTTTCCCGTTGTTTATTATGCTTTAGAATGAGACAGTCAGCAGTTCCCGCCGAGTGATAACTGCACTTCCTTTCTCTTCCTATGGAAGCATACGGCTGTGTAGTGCCGGTCATCAGGACTGAAAGGTTGAGTAGTAGGATTTCCTGAAGGCATTGGACTTTATATCAATTTCAAGAACAGGATAATTTTCCTTTTGTTACATTGTCATATTGATTTCATTGCAAGAGATACACATACATTCAATCAAATTGTTTTTATTATCGGCATGTTATACAAAAGTTATTCGGAATGTTTTACATTATATATTATATATGACTCACTCGTACGTAGAGAGAGAGAGAGAGAGAGAAACTAAAACGAAAATTCAAACCATACTTTATGATTATCAATATTGTAACGTAATTAACTGAAAATACTATTAATTGTAAATTACTGTATGAAATTTTGATTGCTGCAAATAAGGAATTTTCTTCTCATTTCGTACATAATAAATACGAGAAAGTTTATCCACATGTGGGTCAGGAAATATTTCCCGCGTTTTTAGCTTAGTTATTTGAATTTGTCGAGGCGGCGGGAGTGTTACCAGATGTTAAACGACCTATTGATTCTACTTTAGATGTCCTTATTATCCTTGGTATACATACTTAACTATTCAAAAGATGTAAGAGTATTAGGCCTAAAGTAGTTTACAGAGTTTTATCCTTTTATGCAAATGTTAAAAATATAAAGCTTATGGGGATGTGGAATCATCGTGAGAGTAGGCGGAAAAGGTCACAGCCGGTCTCATGTCTCGTTGTCCCAGTACAAACACTGTACCTAGACTTATACCATGAACTGGTCTACTGAATTCCTACGATAACAAAATGGTTTATGAATATGAGTGAAGTATACCAAGCTCATGTTTTTAGTAATTCAACGTTTTTTCTTGTGGTTTTCCAAACCTCTCCTAGATGACTTTCATATGCCCTTTCACTTGTAATGGAATGATCACAACGATTCAAAAGGAGAATGAACATGTCAGCGAAGGCATGGCTTCAGAGAAATGATTTTTTGGTGTTTGCCGACGAACGATAGCCTTCGTCCGGGCAGTAGCTGAAGTTTGCAACTGAATAATTACTGAAGCAGTCTGGAAAAGAAGCGTTACGGCCAACTCTAAAATTACTTTACGTTTGGAAATGAACAATCATGAGCATCTTTAAATGTGGAATGACTTCCATCGCCAGGTAAGGAGTGACTAGCGTGGTTATCGAATGTGTAATTACTGGTTGGAATGTGGAAACAGCCAGCGGAAACAAAACCACCATGAAATGTGTGCATTGTCAGAAAAAATAACGTCACCAGGTAAAGCCTCATATGTATCTAACTCGTTAAGCCGAATCACCTTAAGATTCGCCCCTTCCCTAACTTTTTTAAGTTGGGTTAGACTAGAGTAGATGGGAAAAGGTGGTAGAAACCTAACCGACCTTAACCCAACCAAGGGGTGATGTTCTGGTGATCAATTCATCTGCCTAAATATACCCTCGTGTACCTATTTACCTTTGCTGTACGTGGGTGAATCTTAGCAACCCTAAGTTAACTTCAGTGTACATGTATATGATAGAAAGATACATCTACTTACGGTAAGGTCAAATAGATACTCTTTGGTACGCCTAGGTATACCAGGGTACGTCCAAGTACATCATAGTACGTCCTGGTACACCAGGGTACGCCTAGCTACACCAGAATATGCCCGGGTTTACTAGGCTACGTGTAAGTACACCAGGGCACGCCTAGGTACACCATGGTACACCTTGGTGCATGAGACTAGGGTTACCCCCGTCACTATTTTGCAATGTGGCGTTTTTCATGGAGTACATAATTTGGGATATCTTTCTTTTTTATCATCTTTTTCCTTTGTGGCTTTGGGTATGATGGCGTAGCCTTTGACCTGACCCTTTAACATCATGTAGATATAAAGAGTAGGATTTCCTAATCCTTTCGGCGATATTACGGTAGATTTCCAAAGTATGGTTTATTTCATATTCAAGGGGAAAAACCCGAACGTAACAATTTTGATTTGATTTCAGTCTAATGGTAATTGCTTAATGTAGGTATACATGTATTGTACGAGTTGAGATCTGGAACGTCATACGTAGAGAAAGATCATAAAAAGAAGTGCAGTTGTGTTAAGATGATGCCTTGTGCACAACAGTAAGACTCTTGGGTATGTTGGCTGGGTCTGACGTGACTCTTAAGCGTCAAGTCAAAGGTCAGGCCATCGTACCTAAGGCTCGTACCGTCCTATTTCAATGCTGTACCATCGTGTTCAAGGGTTTACCGTCTGGCCCAAAGGATGTACGTAACAGATTTATATTGCTATGTGGGTTGCTGCCGGCAGTATAGGGCTATCTTGGGCTGCTGATGGATCCACTTCCCTATATTTTCGTAATCCTCATCTTTTGATAACTTCAGTAAAGATGAGGGAGAATTAACTGTTTTTTTTAGACTAACTTATGTATATGTACTGGCGAATCTCTTGATAATACACTGACAGTTTATAGCAGTCCATGTAACAAAATGTCGTTCAGTATCCACGATACTAAAAGACATTGTAAGAAAATTCGTTGGAGTACCGTCACTAATCCCCACAAAATCCACCTAAAAATGCCAGTAACTCAAAAATAGATAGTGGAATCGTATCCCAGGATGAATAGGATTAATCAGAATAACAGACAGTCAGCCTGATACGAGGCACGACAAATGAAAACTCCCATAGAAAAATGCAGTGTTCCAGTTTTGACGAAGACTGAAATACGATTCCATGATGTTTGGAGTACTATTTCAGACGTGCAAGAGGAGATTGATGCTAGGGGTATTATTAGTACCGTTATGAAAGCTACTCAGCAAAGTTTAAGTCGATCGAAAAGTAAATGATGTCAGAACTGATCGCAGGATACTCTCATCACAAAACATGAGACGCCTTGTAAGTGTTTATCAACCTAGACACCATACTGTCTGTCTCTTGGAGAGCCACAAGCAACGCAGACACCATACTGGCCCTGTAGATCTCTGGAAAATAGATACACTTCTGGTCACCATACATATTGGTAAAAGGATCAAAATATGATTGAGTCCAGAAAACATAGAACGAAATTAATACCAGCTCAAACAAAACAAATTATATGACGGAAGATTTAAGAAGCAAACTCTCCCCTTGACACAGATGATGGGTCCGAGGAGACTAGTGTTTCTTCAAATAAAAGTATTCTGATAACATCGATGTGGACACACTTTTCAAAGTCGACCGTTATCATGTAACTAGAAGCAACGGGCTGAAGCTTACAAGCTACGAGTTGTACGCCGATGTAGACGGCCATCGAAAACTGGTATAGGCTGCCTACAAATGTCAAATTCCAAAATAATGGACTTGTAACCGAGCGTGTAGCCGGTTAAGCCTACTAACACATAACCTACATATGGCCTGCATAGCTTATCAACGTAACTGCATAACTTAAGGCCAACCTATCTTAACGTACTACCTAACCTAGCATATGGCTACTCTGGCCTAGCTAATCATCTAACCTAGGTAAGCCAACTCAGCAGCCTAACGTAAACACCCAACCTAGCTTGCGACCAAACTAGCCACAAATGCTAAATTTTTGACATTTTCTTGGAAAAAAAACTAACAGCGCTTTACGTTTATATGTTAGTGTGTGTGTGTGTGTGTGTGTGTGTTATACGGGTGCGTATAGGTGTGTCTGCAAGTGTACACATGTATGAATATTTGTGCGCAGGTTCACTTAATGTGCGTGTTTACCTGTGGGCAAACGCCTCTCCATAACTTACGCAGTAATTTGTTAATCTGTAGAAAAACTCTAAAAGTTTATAGTTGCGTATATATATGCAGGGGTGTGTATGTGTACGTGTGAGCTTGTGGGCGTACACCAAAGAGCTCTGTGCTTGTGCCTGGCACGTCATGCCTGTTCTTTGTCTGTAGCCTACATAGTCTCTTTTAGTCAAACTTTTGTGCAATTAAAGTGGTCCTTACTCATCATTTATATTTTTCAACAAGACCCAAACAAAATATTGTTAGCTAATAGAAATCAAATCTGTTAATACTTTCTTAAGACGGAAAATAAAGAAATATACACGTAAGCTGGCAAGGATTTTGTGTTGCCATATGACGAGCTACTCTACCAGAAGTGATTTATCAAGGACTATTTCTTTGCCTTGTTCTACAGTGCAGGTTAATATCGCACTTTAACATACGGATGTGATTTATGAAAAAAAAAAACTGTAACTGTGGTGTACAAGGGACTAGTAGAGTGTTTTTGGATAGCGTAGAGGATATAATGTATGTAATGACATCAGTTTAGGTGTTCTAAGTAAATATAATGATATACATGAAATGAGAGAATCCTGTAGTAGATGTATGAAAATGAGATATCCATAACTATGGTACGGGTTATGGTACTTTCATTAACCCTGCTTATATTTCAATTAAGGCCCGGCCTTGATGAGGACTCTGATCCGTCACTGGAGCGTCCAACATAATTAAGCAGCATTATTTAGTGGTAGCAATAGTAATTGTACTGTTAGGAAAAGTACTAGTGATAGGATCAGTAAGTGGAAGTAACATTTGCAACAGTAGTGATAGTAAGTGAAGAAGCTGTTACAACATTATCAGTAGCTGTGGAAGTCGTTAGATTATGACAATTTTAATCATGGTAGTTGTAATAACAACTGGTAATACTGTGGGAGCATTAATACAATAAAGTTCTTTAGAATAGTAGTCTTAAGAACATGAAACGAAAGCTAACCGTAAACCATCACACAAACTATGGTGTATCTATTCTAAACAAAACATTCCCGCGTTGTCCAATGGTCGATTTGATTTAAATTTCGCGGCAGATTTTGACAATCTGGAGGTTATAGTCGGGGTTCGTACCCTGCGTCGCCACACCCCATTTTGAATGTGTAACGGATTAGAAAACATCTCTTACCACTTCTGTACTATGTTACTAGTTATCTTGGAGTTCTAGCCGTTATATTAACTACCACTAATTCACTTAGAGTCTCATTAATGAACTACTTATTTAAGGCTCAGTAAACCCTACAAATATGAACAGAGACATGTTTGGATCTCACAGAAAACGGAGGGAGCTGATGGCGACTGGAGGAGAGCCGGTGGGAGAACTTTGTGACGCGCAGGGTGGAAACATCCTCTCCTTGTTCATACGGCTAATCACCCAACTTAATAGAGCATAGGTTCATGCTAATACACTTAATATTACGACGAGTTAATGATGTTGCTGAAAAAACACAACTGTCTTTCAGAGATCAAAGAGCAACTTGTGATTTGGCATCCCCCTAGCAACAGACTGCTTGTGCAAGCACCCCCTCCTCTTCACCGCAAAATGGCATTCACTGTGAGCTACCCCTCACTATCAGTATTGATGATTTCGATTGGGAAGATAATTGATCTAAGGTCAGTTTTAGTCTTATGACTAAAAATTACCAAATACCTTACTTCGTTGAAATGAAATAAACAAAAGGGAGATGGCACCATCCTGAATAGCTTAGGTGATGCCTGACTGTAGGATAGTTTTCATTTCTGGGTAATGTGATATTTGCTTTATGTGGTCACTTGACAATTTACATGGTAAACTAAATACCGACAAATTATCCTATGAAGTCAACAGGTTAAAAAGTCAGCACAGGGTCAATTCAATCAGCAAATGAACTATAAAAATCTGTAGAGTAGTCAGCAAGCAAAAACACCACTATCATACCACAATTTGTGCACGTTAGTCAAGGAACTTGATGAAGAACCCCAGACCTTTCAACCCCTGCTGGACAACACTGTCAACCCTAAGGTTAATGTTGCGTGTTGAGGTTCAAGAAAACTTGTCCGCCAGACCAATGTTTCTTCCATAATGATGGGTTTAAAGCTGAGTGTGGTCCGTGGGTGACACGGAAGGTGGAGCAGTGCATGATCCACGGAAGGTGGAGCAGTGCATGATCCACGGAAGGTGGAGTGGTAGATGACCCACGGAAGGTGGAGTGGTGGATGATCCGTTGAAGGTAGAGCAGCGCAATATCCACGGAAGGTAGAGTGGTGAATGAACCATGGAAGGTGGAGTGGTGGTTGACCCACGGAAGGGGGAGTAGGGATGATCCACAGAAAGTGGAGTGGTGGATGATCCACGAAAGGTGGAGTGGTGGATGATCCACGGAAGATGGAGTGGCTGTGCCGGTTGGATGACTCTCATCGCTTCCGTTTTGCCAACATGTGACCTTCGCACACACATCTGCCAGCCTCGTACAAACACTGTGAACTGTGTATATGTTACCTAATGTCCTTTTATACACCAAATATGCTGGATATACCTGTACATGCATGCACACCTTATCCACTCCACATTTGTAGAAAGGTCTATATATAAACTGTTAACCAACACATATGAACACAATCATGTACAAATCATATACCCTCGGGCAGTAAATACCTCCACATACACATACAGACCTGTCTGATATATATACACACACCTTATTCTCTTGTACAAGAAATGTTTACCAATGTATGAACTTCAAAGTACATGAAGAATTTAGATATTCGTGGTGTATGTATGTGTAGTTTTGTGTATATCTGTGTATCTCATCACCTATTTGTGTTGTACAGGGAGAAAGTTCTACGCTGGTGAGGCCATCTCATGAACTTTTTCTATTATACAACTTTTTAAGCTATATGCTACCCAGTCACAATTTCATTCCTCAGTTGACTTAATTCGTCCTCTACCTTTATACTACAACTACTTCTTTACACCTTTCTAACAAGTTTCTTGTTTAATTCCATGTTATGGTCTCTGGTTGTCTCTTATTGCCTTTTTCAAAGAACTGTTCACTGAGGACGTCATCAAACTGATTTGAAAACTTAAGGGATGTGCTGTCACCTATCGTTCTCTCCATGATGGACTTACTCATGGCCTCTAACCTCTCACTGTAATTTACCTTTCTTACAGTTCTGTTACCGTCTTCGTTGCCCACCTCAGGAGCATCTATATTCTTGGTTTCCAAAGTGTGGCAACCAGACTTGAGAACCATGTTTCAGTTTTGCTCAGTTTTCAGTTATATCAATGTGTCTGAATGCGATTCTAATAGTTGCCAGCTGACAGTTTGTTTATATTACAGTTCTTTTGAGGGGGAGCTCCGGCAACAGGTTAATGTCGACCCCCCACGTCCCTCGCACACACAGATTCCTGTAGTTTATTTCCTTCGAGATGATATTTAAGGTGAGGCCTTCTGCACTGCGTTTCATCATATCTTCTTGGCATTTACTCGGAATGAATTTCTTCAAACATGTATCATACTAACTTGGGAGCTCGTCTTGGTTCTCTTGCAAGTTGATGTAATCCTCCTCACTCCTTTGCTCCCCTAATGACCTTGGCATCTTCATATATAGTAACGAATTTCCTTCTGGGTAGTCATTTACATGGTGGATCAAGAAGAGGAATGGTCACAGTGGGAACCAGCGCTACGAAAATTGCACTCCACAAGGAGGCATCCTCAGCCCAAAACTTCAACGTTTTGATGGAGAACTTAATGAAGTTCCCCTTCAGGCCTATGGATAAGCTCCTCTGCTATGCCGATGGTCTCCAGCTGATAGTGCGAGGGCGCGACTGATTCGCCAACGTCCAACACACACTCAAGTTGCTTGAAAAAGAGTGCAACAGACTGGGCCTGCTACACCGCAGCCATCATATCGCTGGTAGACTACTGGGCTCCAACAGTCATTGGCCTGAGGGATGACCAGGTAACCAACATGGAGGTCATCCATAATGATGCACTCAGGACCATGCTGGGAGCTCCAATTTAGAAAAGGATCTGCAACCTGCAGATGGAGGCTGGACTGCCACCTTTAGCAGCAAGAGTCAAGCAGACGACAATGACGACTCTAGCTAAGATCTGCAGGTCAGACTAGCCCTCAACCACGAAGGCCAAAGTCCGGGCCACCCTTCACCTAGATCACAGGGTGTGAGGAACCTCCTGGACGCACGAGGCGGCCAGTGCCATCCAAGCCTTTCATGCGGCGGCATCCATACTGGAGACGGAGGATACACCACACCATCGGTATAGTTTAACGCCTCCATGGAACCCTTCACCAACCACCTTCGCAGTCACAACACTGGGATACATACAAGAAGTCTAGCCCCCAGCAAGAAGACCTGGGAAGACTGGCTTTGAGAGCAATGGCGACTGAGACACCTGCTGAAGCTGTAGCATACTTCACAGACGGCTCAGTGGACCAGAGAGATGAGGGAAGGTCGGGGGCGGCCTTCCACACCAAAGGTCATACTCGCCTCTGCAGGCTGTCAGGTGGCTACTCCACAATACAGACGGAACTGGTAGCCATCTCCAAAGCCCTAGAACACGCAGCCATCACACACTAGAAGCCCGTGATGATACACAGCCTCCCAAACGACAACATTAAGCCTGTCACCTCGATCCTCGCTCAGCTTCAAGAGCTACAGCCTTAGGGACGTACCGTCATCATACACTGGATCCCCAGCCACTTGGGGATCGAGACAGCAGACGAGGCAGCTAAAGCAGCTACACGCTTTAGCAATATCTAGGTGAATGTCCCAGTGAGCCTGCAACAAGTCCAGCACCAGCTACAGAAAGCAGCAAGGCTCCAATCCAAGAGGACGCCTACAATGACGGATCTGTCAGCCAAGTGGTACATGGTGGCCACGTTACTGGAGCCACCATGCAATGTCAGCGGCATGAGCAGGAAAACCGTAGTCAATCTACACCGTCTACGACTAGGGTACCAATGTAGCTGGCAAAAAATTGATGGCGTCGAGACTGCGTCTACAGTAAGGAGCCGTCTATGCATCCACTACAACACTACATGCTGGACTGAGAAGTGACACAAAGTCTCCGCACAAGAGTCCCTGCCTTCAGTGAGGAAGACCAGCGACCTCACTACTTTACAAGACCCAAAAAACCATATGGAACACCTGCTCCGGACCACAGGTGAATACCCACCTCCAAGATGAAAATAGCGCGCCCAACACCATCTCCATAAGAAGTTGCTTGCACCCCAGAAAACCATGCATAAAAACCAGGGGACCGCCAACAGGCAGAGGCTCGTGCCGGACCAAGCAGAGGTTCGAAGATCTTAAAGATAAAATCCTTTCTCAGTAAAATGTATGACATTTGCTCTCCTCATCTTCCCTGGCACTTCACCTTCCTCCAGCCGCAACTTGAACAACGTTTCGAGTGAATAGCTAAGTATATTTGCACACTTCTCAAGTACATGGATGTGTGTGTGTCTGTGTGTGTGTGTGTGTGTTAGGAGGGGGGGAGGGTAAACACTTGTGGGCCACCATATCCTCTTTATATGTGTTTGTCTACATTTACATATCTGTACGAGTAGGTGTGTGCAGGTGATATCACCAGCTTACGTAAACTGGGGTAAATGATCTCTGGTGCTGGCAGACTGAGAGGTAACTAATGTCACTGGTGTAGACACAATAATAGGCCACAAATATCACTGTACGTAGATGGACAGTGACTGGTGCCGCTAGTGTAAATAGGATAGGAAGCTCATGTCACTTGTGATGGAGATAGGTAGATATAGGCAATGTACGTAAGTAGGGAAGATAGATAGAGGTATCAGTGGATAACAGCACAGTTCGGTAGGTATGTAGGTACCCATGGCAATAGGTGAGTTGGACGTTAAGTAAGCAGTAACCCAAACTAACTATTTTTATGCATCTATTTATTCTTGTACGCATACTCAAAGCTGATGTATATACAAATGCGAAGAATTGTATCACTCCACAAAACATACTTTTCCAAATGTACAAAAGGACGCCATTCATATATACATACATATACCAGAATCAAAAGCACACAGTTCAGACACAAACACACACACACACACACACACACACACACACACACACACAAACACATATCTTGTGCTAACACTTTACACATGCATATACCTGACAAATGAATGTGCGCTTAGGTAAGTTTATGGCATGATACACATTCAGGGGTTGATCGAATAAGAAATTATTGGAAAAAAGAGAGGTGAATAGTTAGAGGAAAACATGTAAGAGAGATGAAGAGGGTGTTGAAATGGTTTGGACATATGGAGAGGATGAGTGAAGAGATGACCAAAAGTATACCTGTCGAAAGTGGAAGGAAGAAAGAAGAGAAAACCAGCGAGGTGGAAGAATATAGTGTTATATGCTTTGAACGTTTGGAGGCCGAATATACGGGAAGGTATTTAGGAGTGCAAGGAGAGACAGCAAACTGGAACTCTGTGGCACACAGGGAACGACGTGCTATCTGTGGGAAAGAATTGTGGGGCTTGTTTGTGGACAGGGGCACTGATTACGGTCCATTATACATGTTCGCTTGCAAGTGGATGTGAGCAAATAAGGCCATTTCTTCGTCTGTTCCAGACGCTATCTAGTTAACGCGGGAAACGGCAAACAGGCATGAAAGGAACGAGACACACACGAGGTTTAGACGAGGCAACGCGAGTGAAGAATTCTTACCCTAATCAACCCCCCCCCCCCCCTCCGCACACACACACACACACACACACACACACACACACACACATTCCCGCGGGGAATATGAAAGAGAAGCGGGTGTACAGGTCAGCGGGTTGGAGGCTGGGTGATGTGGTATGATGACTGGGCCGGCTCTACAGGCCCCTTGCTACCCGACCAGTCTCCCGCGTCACACAGGTGCCACCCCACGAAGGTCTCGAATATTTAACATATTCTTTCTCTTTATATCAGGGTTTCATATTAACCGCATAGAATATAGACCTAATATTTGTGGTAAAATACATTCAAAATGGTCAATTTTAGAAATGAATCACAGGACAATCAATATTCTACAAAATAAAGAAAAGATGGCAGTAATGAAAGTAATGACTCGTGGTTGCCAGCACCAGAATACTGTCACCTTATATATATATATATATATATATATATATATATATATATATATATATATATATATATATATATATATATATATATATATATATATATATAGTATATGTATATAGTATATATATATATATATATATATATATATATATATATATATATATATATATATATCATAGAAAGCATTTTCTACACAAATGTTTAATGAAATCACATAGAAACAGGTGTTTCCCCAACTAAGGACGAAGTATGGAGATGTAAGCACTGGCGTTTGAACTGTTACTGCAATGAAGTGATTGTGCTATTGTTGCCATTCACTGCAATAACTCAAAATAAGAAGCCCTTATTCTGCTGGTGAAATTGAACTGCAATTTATAAAATCTTATTTCCTCTAACTTGATAGATAAAGCAAATTGTTAACTAAACTGGTCGTCCAAATTTTTATTTCATTGCAGAAAATGTTGCAATACTAAAAGTCAGGATGAACCTTGAATGAGAATAATCATCGTGCATTCCACTTACGCGAATGAGTAGTATTCCACATGCATTCCGAATGATTAGACGTTTTCTAAATCTCAGAACGTCGAAGAAATACTGCAGTATGAACGAGGAAAAATTACCCTGTCTGGCGATAGTATTCCAGTGAAAAAGAAATGCTCATTGAGAAAAGTCATGACTACTTTCCACCTTTAACAAACGAAGAAATAACGTGTGAAACTTGAAAAGATTTCTGGAATGAAAGGGGAGTTTAGGAGAAAACGGCGCGATCATGCCATAGCCTCCTACTCGTCCTAGCCATAGCCTCCTACTCGTCCTGAATTCATTTCTTTGTCTCTCCATCCCAAAAACAGCGCGGATTTTTATATATATATTCTACGCTATTCATTGCACTATATGGAATACTGATATTATAGACATACAGGCTCTGTTCGACCACATTAAAAAAAAGAAAGAACAAGAACAGCATTTAGAATGATGAATAACAGTAGATGAATACTGTGAGAACTATTCGTTCTCTTAATACTCCTCATGTTCACTTGTATAGTAATTGGGAACATAGGAACATTACACTATACAGCTACTATTCAGAAACAAGAATTGATGTGAGAATAGACTGAAAATAGATTATGAATTACTCTATAGGTATCAATTGTCAATAAAATCGTATAAGTTCAAACGCACGAGAAATTCAAATACAGGCATACCAACTGAATTGACAACTACCAACAAAGGTAATTAAACAAATTAGAAAATACATTTCTATGACAAACATTCCCGCAAATCTTACAGTTAAACAATACGAAAAAAAATTAGTAGGCAAATACGAAAGAAGGCAATAAAGAATTAATCCTAATATATTTGTACGCCTTCTCAAGCAGAGGCCTGCTGCCGTTTGACACCCGTTACAGCAACTTGTATCCTGAGTTATTATGTTAATGATAAATGTACGATCATTTCATGTTCATTACTATAGAATACATAGATATTAACATTGCTTAAGAATTAAAATGTGATACCTTATACAATGTCACCTATTTAGTTTTGTATGAATGGTTGCGTGCCGATGCGTTGTGTCGGGTGAGGGGCGGGGGCACAAAGCCTGAGAGAGAGAGAGAGAGAGAGAGAGAGAGAGAGAGAGAGAGAGAGAGAGAGAGTTTATATGCGTATACTCGACTCGAACATAGTGTCACTTAACAATTTTCAGATGTCAAGGGTTTATCCCTACGAGAAAAGTAACTCAGCCCACTGAACTATGTTGATGATGGAGCGCATCGTAGCCTCCCTGATCCAGCCCGACCCGTACCATCTGCCACGTCAGCGGTGGCTGCAGACTCCTCAAGGCCTCACGGATCACACTATTTCGGACGACTTAATCCCCTTGAGTACGGCGACTTAACCTCCACCCTTGAGTACAATGACTTAACTCTCACCAAGTACTAGGTCTTAATTGTACTCATGATTGAGAGAATCCGGCTGGAGATGAGTGCAAGTTCTGCAGTCATCTGCTATCTCTTGCCGCTTCTTTCATTATCTATAGATAACGAACTGGACGGCCAAATTGAAAAATCAGAGACTGACCAGGTCAGTAAGCAGTATGATGGGTGGGGAAAAGTGAAGAACAGTGAGGTGTGTGTTAGAAGCCTTGCTCTACTTACCTAAGGCGGGGGAGAACGGCTGTTTATGTTCAGCTCACAACGTTCTATAAATGCTAGACAAGACAAGTTCGTTTTTCCTGTCCTCCAAATGTTTTTACAAGATACCTTCAAAAGACTAAGTTTTTTTTTTATCTTTATCACGCCCAAGATAACGTATTCGTCGCTATTCTCGTAAGTTCTGGTACCGTATCCATACGTATTCTCATAAGTTCTCGTGCCGTATCCATACGTATTCTCATAAGTTCTAGTACAGTATCCATACGTATTCTCATAAGTTCTCGTGCCGTATCCATACGTATTCTCATAAGTTCTAGTACAGTATCCATACGTATTCTCATAAGTTCTAGTACAGTATCCATACGTATTCTCATAAGACTCTCATGTGTGTTCAGTGTTTCCCGCTTTAGCAGGGTAACGGGAGGAACAGACAACTGGGACCAAGAGGAAAATCCTCACTTGGCTTCTTTCTCTTTTTTTATGGTAACAATAAAGAATGGGGTAATTTTAGCCACCGACCTAATCCCTCTGAGTCGCCTTCTACGACGCCCAAGAGTTACATGGATCGTATTCTTTCTTCCCTATCCCTACAGATAAACCTGAGAATTTAATCATAGTTTTATTAAACTGTCATCATGTGAGAGATTTATAAGGTCTTGTATCAACTGTCATCTTTCTCCGTACGTTGTCAGGGGAATTACTGTCCTTTTTATAATATAGTGACCAAAAGTGGTATGACAGGATATAGTCGTGCTGTTGCCTTACAGTCTTATCAATAATGCTCATGACACATGACAGCTAGAGACTGAGTGTGAACGAGCATAGCCTTTTTTGTCTGTTTTCTTGGCGCTACCTCGCTAAAGTTGGAGGTAGCGATGCTGTTTCCTGTGGGACAGGGTAGCGCCAGAAATGGATGAGTGTGAATATATATATATATATATATATATATATATATATATATATATATATATATATATATATATATATATATATATATATATATATATATATATATCCCAGGGGACAGGGGAGAAAGAATACTTCCCACGTATTCCCTGCGTGTCGTAGAAGGCGACTAAAAGGGAAGGGAGCGGGAGGGCTGGAAATCCTCCCCTCTCATTTTTTTTTTTTTTAATTTTCCAAAAGAAGGAACAGAGAAGGGGGCCAGGTGAGGATATTCCCTCAAAGGCCCAGTCCTCTGTTCTTAACGCTACCTCGCTAATGCGGGAAATGGCGAATAGTATGAAAGAAAGAAAAAAAAAAAAAATATATATATATATATATATATATATATATATATATATATATATATATATATATATATATATATATATATATATATTCCTATGAGTCCACCCTTAAAATAAAACGTGTGTGTGTGTGTGTGTGTGTGTGTGTGAGTGGCTGAGCCATTCTTCGTCTGTTTCCTAACGCTACCTCGCTGACGCGGAAAACAGCAAGTGTAGTGAATAGATAAATAATAAATGTATTTGCCACCGTCTGGTACAGTATTGCCAGACGGGCAGTAAACTAAATGTAGCGCCACACCACAGTTCATTCTTGGGCAAACCCAGATTCCTTGACATATTTGCCCGTAGTATAATTAGCCTTTGTGAACTTGTAGAGTAAGACCATACACATAATGTCTTCATCTTCGTCCATGTATGTTTTACACCAGTTTAAAATTAGCACAGGTAAAAGCAAGCCATTAAGAAAAAAATGATATTGCACAACTAAACGGCACTTGAGTTTTTCATATAAGCTGTAAAAAGAGCTAGAATTCCTAGTGTCTGAATTGTCATCCTAAGAAAGGTTACAAGGGAGACAAACCACATCTTATCAGTATCGCCTGCAAGTACATGTACGTAGACCCTAATGTTCGGTACCAGTCCGGTCTCCTCACTTGAATAAGTGCACAAAGACTCGAAGATCTAACGCCGTGCAACAAAAACTGCAGATGAACTAAGTGGGCTTTGCTGTGAGCAGAGGTTAGATAGCCTTATTCACCCACAGTAGAAAATGGAGGGACAAGATGGGATCTGATAAACCCTTTACCTGCCTTAACGAATTTCAACATACATAACAAAACCGTTCCGCGAGATTTCACATTTATTAGGTTTGATAAACTGTCGTGTTCCCTGCGTTATTCTAGCTTGTAGATACCTACACACGAACGTATATCAGGTAATACATTGGCGTTATGGGAGGGTTACTAACCATCTATTCCTCCCTCCCGAGCAAGCAGCACCAGGGTTTCCCGCGCTCCCACGCAGTATCTCGTCGCGCCTTCCATCTCTTGTGTTCGGTATTTCCCGCGCCTTTCAACTTGGCGAGCTTATATCATCAATGCTTCCGATCACATTTATATCCAAGAAGTAACCTCGTATCCACAGCGACTCTTCGATTTTGTTTTTCAGAAGCTTCCTTTGGTTTTTTAAGTCGAAGGTATTTTGGATATTTGTTCATCATTAACTGTTGATAACGAAGTTCCCGACTCCTCTCTTCAAAACTCCCGCCAGGCTTAGCCACGCCCTACGCTTCATACTGTTGTTCATTCCCCCACGTGATAGGTATAAAATTTGATAAGCAAAAGTATTGCGATCGAACTAAATAAAATTCATGGAGTCTGTTCGTATTCTACGGACATATGAAATAAAGGTACTAAGATGTGATAGTAGAAGAATCCCCAGTTATGTAGATATTTGGAACACATGTCTGATGAAAACATGAGTGGAGTGTCTGAGGACGGTAGAGTCAGGATCAATAACTAACCTGCTAATAGCACCAACTGACGTTAAGCAAATGAGAGACAGTAATTCGTCAACTACCTCACAGGAATTCTATAACTGACAACCTTTTTCATACCAGTAGGATATTACTGAAAGGAAAATAAAGAGAAGACATATCAGAAGCCTGTTCAGAACACACCAATACAAGTGTTAAGGTTCCCGGGTTTTCATGAATGCATTATGATTCTTATGTACCAATGAATATTTCAATATGCATAGTGAACGCAATCTGAACACTATTTACTACGTTCTTGATATAATCTAACTTTATCCGTACTTCAACATTCATCTTTCGAGCAAGAATAACAAAACTAATAATCATGATAATGATAATAATAATAATAATAATAATAATAATAATAATAATAATAATAATAATAATTATTATTATTATTATTATTATTATTATTATTATTATTATTATTATTATCATTATTATAAACAATAATATACAACTCAGTGCAGAGGCACATAATCCCCTCTCATCCTGATAATGAAAAGTTATCTAAATGGATCAGTTACACACACACACACACACACACACAAAGAGTTAATTTGAGTACATTGTCAGTAACATTTTGCTATGTCTATGCCTTTCTCTTCTGTGCCTGTTTCCCGCGCCTCTCACACTCACATGCCATGTTTCCTTCGCCTCTGATGCATAATGCCATGTTTCTCTCGCTTTTCATGTTTATTGCCATGTTCCAGTCTTCTATAACGCGTGTACCATATCTCCTGCGTCTCACGCGTGTTGTTGTTTCCCATGCTCGTGTGTATGTGCTTATCCCGGCCATGTGCCATATTTTCATGTTATTATCTTCCTTTCCTACACTTATTCATATCCCAATCTTCATTCCAAAGAGTGTTTGTAAATATTCTTTTATTACTTTGCTTCTTTCAAAATGTGATATCTTTTTCGATCGATTTTCGTATTTCGGAGTACTGCGTTAGTGTTCTACAATCGATCATGACTACAGATATACTGGATGCATTTACATATCCCATTTCCAGGCTTTATATCTAACTCTCATACATCTATACCTGTCTTACCCTCCTTTTATTTATAGTTTTTTTTTGTGCCTATCCCTCTCGGTGTAGTGTACAGGGAAATTTCCGTGGTAAGTGAAATTCAAACAATCTCTTTGTGGTCTGACGCCCAACCTCGTCCCCTACCATATGTTCTGACTCCCAGTTTCCCAGCTCGTCTCACGTCATGTCCAGCATCCGGCACCTTGTGGTGATCTCATGTCTGACATTGCATCATGTGGTGTTGTCCGGAGGTCGCCCTCTCAGCCTCGCCTGATGTCTGGCTCCCTTACTGACAGGTTCTTTAACCCTTAGTTATGTTGGAGGCAACCTTGGGTACGATTGCCCGACCTTTGGTCTCACCTTTAAAGGTCAAGTCATTGATCACGTCATCATACCCGAAGGTCGTAACGTCGTGCTACAGGGTCATGTTATCTTGCTCAAGAGTGGTATAATCGTGTTCAGTTACTTCATGATATTCACATATATTTTGTCCACCATGACGACACATCGCCTTTCTGTATCCCCTATGTTCGTTTTCCCGCCTATCCTCCGAGTAGCTTATCGCCGTGTTCTTATAGTTTCTTCATCTTTAACAAGTTTAATAAAATTCAGCCTATGGAGAAGATTCGTTTCTTCACTTATAACCGGTGATGAATATCTTCTGGAATGAGAGTAGGACAAAAAGAATATATATTATATATATATATATATATATATATATATATATATATATATATATATATATATATATATGTATATATATTCGAATAAAGTGCATATGAACAAGCACCTTCATAGAACATACAAACCTCCAACAGCCAGGATCGAACCCGAGACCGCTGTGACAGGCGGGAATGCTACCGCTAGGTTATGGGCCGGGCACATACCCTATTGGTGGCATTCCCGCCTGTGACACATGGGTCCCGGGTTCGATCCTGGCTGTTGGAGGTTTGTATGTTATATATATGTATTATCATTGGGGATGGAGAAAGAATACTTCTCACGTATTCCCTGCGTGTCGTAGAAGGCGACTAAATGGGAAGGGAGCGGGGGCTTCCGCTTCCATGGTTCCATCCGCTGCCACATCCACTCCCAGATATCTAAAACACTTTACTTCCTCCAGTTTTTCTCCATTCAAACTTACCTCCCAATTGACTTGATCCTCAACCCTACTGTACCTAATAACCTTGCTCTTATTCACATTTACTCTTAACTTTCTTCTTTCACACACTTTACCAAACTCAGTCACCAGCTTCTGCAGTTTCTCACATGAATCAGCCACCAGCGCTGTATCATCAGTGAACAACAACTGACTCACTTCCCAAGCTCTCTCATCCCCAATAGACTGCATACTTGCCTCTCTTTCCAAAACTCTTGCATTCACCTCCCTAACAACACCATCCATAAACAAATTAAACAACCATGGAGACATCACACACCCCTGCCGCAAACCTACATTCACTGAGAACCAATCACTTTCCTCTCTTCCTACACGTACACATGCCTTACATCCTCGATAAAAACTTTTCACGGCTTCTAACAACTTGCCTCCCACACCATATATTCTTAATACCTTCCACAGAGCATCTCTATCAACTCTATCATATGCCTTCTCCAGATCCATAAATGCTACATATAAGTCCATTTGCTTTTCTAAGTATTTCTCACATACATTCTTCAAAGCAAACACCTGATCCACACATCCTCTACCACTTCTGAAACCACACTGCTCTTCTCCAGTCTGATGCTCTGTACATGCCTTCACCCTCTCAATCAATACCCTCCCATATAATTTACCAGGAATACTTAACAAACTTATACCTCTGTAATTGGAGCACTCACTCTCATTCCCTCTGCCTTTGTACAATGGCACTATGCAAACATTCCGCCAATCCTCAGGCACCTCACCATGAATCATACATACATTAGATAACCTTACCAACCAGTCAACAATGCAGTCGCCCCCTTTTTTAATAAATTCCACTGCAATACCATCCAAACCTGCTGCCTTGCCGGCTTTCATCTTCCGCAAAGCTTTTACTACCTCTCCTCTGTTTACCAAATCATTTTCCCTAACCCTCTCACTTTGCACACCACCTCGACCAAAACACCCTATATCTGCCACTATATCATCAAACACATTCAACAAACCTTCAAAATACTCACTCCATCTCCTCACATCCCCACTACTTGTTGTCACCTCCCCATTAGCCCCCTTCACTGAAGTTTCCATTTGCTCCCTTGTCTTACGCACTTTATTTACCTCCTTCCAGAACATCTTTTTATTCTCCCTAAAATTTAATGATACTCTCTCACCCCAACTCTCATTTGCCCTCTTTTTCACCTCTTGCACCTTTCTCTTGACCTCCTGTCTCTTTCTTTAATACATCTCCCACTCATTTGCAATTTTTCCCTGCAAAAATCGTCCAAATGCCTCCCTATTCTCTTTCACTAATAATCTTACTTCTTCATCCAACCACTCACTATATATATATATATATATATATATATATATATATATATATATATATATATATATATATATATATATCCCTGGGGATAGGGGAGAAAGAATACTTCCCACGTATTCCCTGCGTGTCGTAGAAGGCGACTAAAAGGGGAGGGAGCCGGGGGGCTAGAAATCCTCCCCTCTCGGTTTTTTTTTTTCTTTTTGCAAAAGAAGGAACAGAGAAGAGGGTCAGGTGAGGATATTCCCTCAAAGGCCCAGTTCTCTGTTCTTAACGCTACCTCGCTAACGCGGGAAATGGCGAATTGTATGAAATGAATATATATATATATATATATATATATATATATATATATATATATATATATATATATATATATATATATATATATATATATATATGTATATATATATATATTCATTTATTCATATCTATAATACTTTGTCGCTGTCTCCCGCGTCAGCGAGGTAGCGCAAGGAAACAGACGAAAGAATTGCCCAACCCACCCACATACACATGTATATACATGCACGTCCATACACGCATATATATATATATATATATATATATATATATATATATATATATATATATATATATATATATATATATATATATATATATATATACAGAAGGCAATGGAGCTGGTTAGGAAGGGGAAAAAAGTCATGAATAATACCAAAGAAACGAGAATGAGACATTAAATTCAATAAGCAAATAGTAAAGCCAAGCAAGTGGAACGATGAAGGGGGCGGTATTTAGCATCTATTGATGATTTTGATTTCTTATTTAAAGTATGTGAACGCTTATTGTTTTCCTAGTGTTATTAGAATACCTTTGATTCCTTAAACACGACGATCTTTGCATATGATGACTTTGCCTTTGACCTGATCCTTACGAGCCAGGTCAAAGTTCAAACCATGAGGCCCAGGAGTCGTGCTTTAAGGTTGTAGTTTAGCTTGAGGTTCATCCCACGTAAAAATGAAAGTGCATGCACTATGATGGTAATTACGCCACAGCTTTTGCAAAAACTACATTTCTGCTTGACATTCAAGGCCAGAAACATCATTATGTGCTTCATTTGCCTCCATTTGATGCACTGCAAAAATAACAGGTTCCCTTGGGTTTCTGACGTACAAGTGTGAACTGATTTCTCTTATTTTTTAGATAATCTTGAAGCCAAAAAGGTAAACTTAGGATCTACGACAAAGAGAACGAAATAAGAGAAAACGTGGCTTGAGGTTTAGGGATAACTAATTGAAGAGATTAACAATGCAAAAGAACGGGGGGGGGGGGGGGGGGGATCAATCAAAGGAAAGGTATGAAACCGAGGAGATGCTGAATTAACAAATAAATATCAGTGGAAGATAAGCAGTCGTATAGCTTATGTTTCTCTATCTAAACATACAAACCTTCTAGAACACGCAAATCACATTCAAAATTCGTGGACTCCAGATTTTGAAACCCATGTATTCATTGATCAGTAAGGAAAGGTTACGTAGGCTGTTATCAACACAAGCTACACTGTAGATGCTACATTCTTACTTGTGCATTATGGATGAACAGATGGGCAATGAGATCTTGTCCTTGTATTTGAACGTTACCTAATATTGGGTATTGTTATACATAGTATTATCACATCTGTTGCAACTCCATTCTTCACTTACCCTCTCCGGAAATGCTTCAGTTTACAGCTGAATCGTTTCATGTCTGTATTGTACAAAGACCCTTCTACTTCTTTTTTACAAAAAAAAAAAAAAAAGGATTTGTACGTTGGCTGAAATTTCTTCCCGTCAGTTCTGAAAACGATGACTGATATAGTATTCTATGGCAGTAATGAATCCAGACTTCTGATTAGCGTGCGAGCCAAAGATCGCTTAAGGAGACTCACCGAAAAAATTCTAATATATATTGCCTTTAGAAATGTACTGGATAATAACTAGGAATCTTTCACTGAAACTGGAACTGGAATGATTATAGATAGAATATATAGATATACCGTTGGCACGGATGTCATCAGCATCCGGGCTGTGGGTACGTTATGCAAAGCCCACGTTCATTTGAGTTACTTTGTGTGGTGACACATCCGTGCCAACGAAATTCTCCTCTAAGTCCGCAGTCCCGAAACCCGGGCCAGTTACCGGTATAGTACACGGGCAAACCGGGAAAATATTCGTAATGCCAGTCTATCTCGTCTTAGAATGATCTTTAACACCCGCAGGAAGTGTTCAAGATTTTTCGGTTGATGATTATATATGATGGCCTTAATGACTCTAGCAATCCATAAACTTAGATGCCCAAATAACTACCCAGGGAAAAGATGCTACTCTAGAAATCGATGTTTCGGACATCACATTACTTGTGTCCTCACGGTGGGAGCTAGAAGGAAAACTTGAAGACATTTTATGTTCCTTGTGAAAAAAGATGTGCCCTATTCTCCCAACTTAGCTAATTTAAGAGATGATCTAAAAATAGTGCTTGCAATATTGCTTTCCAGTACAGTAACACCATCTGTAAGACCTTAGAAAATAGTAGGCCAAATCATGCAACAATTGCGCGTGTTTACCCCGTCAGATGCAAGGTATGTAAATATATCTGTGTCGGCCGGACTACTAAAACTGTAACGGAGATGTGTTATTGGCACCGTCATTCAGTACGCAAGGATGACCACAAAAATGCGATCGCTAGACATTTTCATGAAAATGATTACCCCATACATCTTGAAAATCCCGTTATTTCATACCTCTCTGCTGATTATGCCACACATTACGTCATTGAATGTCTTAATTGTTAATACAAAGAACTTTGATTTGTCCCCAGTCAATTTTAAAACCCTTCCTAGCATTAACAAAATCATTATGGGAAAACTGACAAAATACGAAAACAAAAAAAGTTGTTCAAAAGACACCCAGCTACCCAGGTCAACCTCTGCCACGTGACCCCCCCCAACTTAATCACTCTCCCTTACAACGGTTTTGGCCAGACACAGCAGACAGTGCTCGGTCTATAAGGATTGGTGTTGGACGGCGGGAATCAAATTAGATAAATTTATTGTTGATAAAATTTGTAAAATGATAAGTTTATGATACGCTCGTTTTCTGTCTTGGACAATTGCATGTTTACCAAATGGCATCCTAGCTACGTCTCTTCGTTGTATATCAACTGACTGTTGTATTTCTCTCTTGTGTCTCCCCTGATGATGTGATTATTACACGAAAGTGCACGTGGGAACTTATCGTGTTTCATTTTCCCCGTGGACTCATAGGAATATCTTGATCAGCGCTTGGAAGAACGTCTTTAGTTTTGTTTTACTGTGCTATCTTGTGTCATTTTCATGACTATCACCTGGCACTTTTAAAGACAGTTCTTTTTTTTTTAAGCTTCCTCCAAGATTCGTGAATACTTTCCATGGTCTATTTTTCCTTTTCATGAACCTCACTGCATTTGAATTAAGGCCCGACCTTGATGTGGACTTGACCATGACTGGAGCCTCCAACGAAGAGATAAATAGAAACTGTAAAGAACGAATAACATGTGTATAATATTCACACTAAGATTCTGTTCAAAGAACAGAATGTAATATATTCCTTAAAAATATTCTTAGGAAGTCAGCAATGTATGTAAGGCAGAGGTAAGTTCCCTCAGAGTAGGTATTGTAATGGCATTTTAGGATATCATACAACAGAAAAGAAGATAAATGTTTTAATGACTTTTCATATTAAATTCATGATACATGTGTGAAAAGAAAAAAAAATACATGATATAAGCGTAAATCTAACATAACACAGTTCTACCCATTATTTTGGTTTTCACGGATGGTGACGGAGTTCCTCTCAAGATCTTGGACGGCCTGAGACATCGAGTGTGCTGCTTACCCTTTGTTCGAATGCGATGACTGCCAGGGTTCTAGTCTCATTACCAATCTTTTCCGTCAAGCTTAGACAGTCATAAATGGAACCACTGTCGAGGGGTATCATGGTTGCGGTGTCAGCATCTATACGGAACTTGCATGCATGGTTCCATGGGGTGTTTTCAGTCCATGAAACGTCGAATGTTTCGCAGCCGACGTTGTTCTGGGATGCAGATCTCTTGTGATGGTGGTGAACGTCATCAGTTGACCTCGTAAGATGAACGTGATTGGCTGTGAAATGTGTCTGGCCTTGTTCCGATGTGAGCGTAAAGTGGTGAGGGAATGGAACAACCATAACGGCTTGGCTGACAGCCATTAACACCAATAATGTTGCTGAGCTGGACATGGCTGTCATGCAAGATAGAAGTTAACTGCAGGGACTGAGGCAGTGTGTGGCTTGACAGGCAGTGTGTGGTTTGACCTGCTGCACCACCCTTTATACTATACTACAGTCGGACGCGGAAAATTTGAACGAACCACTACGTATACAGGGGAATTTACAAAATGACGTCAGACACGAAACTCGCAAGTGACTCATGTTCAAACGTTCCTGTTAAGTATACAAAGATGTTTGTTGCAAGGTATTTGTCAATGAGTATAGCCATTAAACTCCTGAAAATTATCCAGATACATCAGGCTCATTTTCTATTTTGTATCACTTGCACCAGTTGTAGGAAAGTGGTCCAGAAATACCCAACAATATTCCTAATCCGATTTCCAGATGTATCATAGATATTTGTCGTTTTTAGAGTCTAACACCAAGAGTTAATGAACAATTCATACTGTTACCACTGGTTGTTTAGCACTGAGCAGTGCAAGTATTTAATGATAAAGATTATAAACCTTGTCCATAGCGTCACTGGCAGTGACAACCGTGTTTCAACCCATTACGCAAGAGGATATGACCCTGGAGCAGATCGAGTTCGCAAAGTCGTGCTCAAGGGCGATGCCATCGTGATTTAGTTAAGTAAATCTAGTGACCAGGTTAGGTAAATTTATGATTCTGTTCAAGTCGAACTCCGCATGGGCCACTATATATATATATATATATATATATATATATATATATATATATATATATATATTATTTTTTTTTTTTATTATACTTTGTCGCTGTCGCCCGCGTTTGCGAGGTAGCGCAAGGAAACAGACGAAAGAAATGGCCCAACCCCCCCCCCCCATACACATGTATATACATACGTCCACACACGCAAACATACATACCTACACAGCTTTCCATGGTTTACCCCAGACGCTTCACATGCCTTGATTCAATCCACTGACAGCACGTCAACCCCGGTATACCACATCGCTCCAATTCACTCTATTCCTTGCCCTCCTTTCACCCTCCTGCATGTTCAGGCCCCGATCACACAAAATCTTTTTCACTCCATCTTTCCACCTCCAATTTGGTCTCCCTCTTCTCCTCGTTCCCTCCACCTCCGACACATATATCCTCTTGGTCAACCTTTCCTCACTCATTCTCTCCATGTGCCCAAACCATTTCAAAACACCCTTTTCTGCTCTCTCAACCACGCTCTTTTTATTTCCACACATCTCTCTTACCCTTACGTTACTTACTCGATCAAACCACCTCAGACCACACATTGTCCTCAAACATCTCATTTCCAACACATCCATCCTCCTGCGCACCACTCTATCCATAGCGCACGCCTCGCAACCATACAACATTGTTGGAACCACTATTCCTTCAAATATACCCATTTTTGCTTTCCGAGATAATGTTCTCGACTTGCACACATTCTTCAAGGCTCCCAGAATTTTCGCCCCCTCCCCCACCCTATGATTCACTTCCGCTTCCATGGTTCCATCCGCTGCCAGATCCACTCCCAGATATCTAAAACAATTTACTTCCTTCAGTTTTTCTCCATTCAACCTCACCTCCCAATTGACTTGACCCTCAACCCTACTGTACCTAATAACCTTGCTCTTATTCACATTTACTCTTAACTTTCTTCTTTCACACACTTTACCAAACTCAGTCACCAGCTTCTGCAGTTTCTCACATGAATCAGCCACCAGCGCTGTATCATCAACGAACAACAACTGACTCACTTCCCAAGCTCTCTCATCCCCAACAGACTTCATACTTGCCCCTCTTTCCAAAACTCTTGCATTCACCTCCCTAACAACCCCACCCATAAACAAATCAAACAACCATGGAGACATCACACACCCCTGCCGCAAACCTACATTCACTGAGAACCAATCACTTTCCTCTCTTCCTACACGTACACATGCCTTACATCCTCGATAAAAACTTTTCACTGCTTCTAACAACTTGCCTCCCACATCATATATTCTTAATACCTTCCACAGAGCATCTCTATCAACTCTATCATATGCCTTCTCCAGATCCATAAATGCTACATACAAATCCATTTGCTTTTCTAAGTATTTCTCACATACATTCTTCAAAGCAAACACCTGATCCACACATCCTCTACCACTTCTTTCTTTCACACTATTCGCCATATATATATATATATATATATATATATATATATATATATATATATATATATATATATATATATATATATTTTTTTATTTCTTTTTTTTTTCCTAGCGCTACCTCGCACACATGAAGGGGGGAGGGGGATGGTATTCCATGTGTGGCGAGGTGGCGATGGGAATGAATAAAGGCAGACAGTGTGAATTGTGTGCATGGGTATATATGTATGTGTCTGTGTGTGTATATGTATGTGTACATTGAGATGTATAGGTATGTATATTTGCGTGTGTGGACGTGTATGTATATACATGTGTATGGGGGTGGGTTGGGCCATTTCTCTCGTCCGTTTCCTTGCGCTACCTCGCAAACGCGGGAGACAGCGACAAAGCAAAATAAATATATATATATATATATATATATATATATATATATATATATATATATATATATATATATATATATATATATATATATATATATATATATATATCCCTGGGGATAGGGGAGAAAGAATACTTCCCATGTATTCCCTGCATGTCGTAGAAGGCGACTAAAAGGGGAGGGAGCGGGGGGCTGGAAATCCTCCCCTCTAGTTTTTTTTTTTATTTTCCAAAAGAAGGAACAGAGGGAGCCAGGTGAGGATATTCCAAAAAAGGCCCAGTCCTCTGTTCCTAACGCTACCTCGCTAACGCGGGAAATGGCGAATAGTTTAAAAGAAAGTTTAAAAGAATATATATATATATATATATATATATATATATATATATATATATATATATATATATATATATATATATATATATCTTTCTTTTTTCTTTCACACTATTCGCCATATATATATATATATATATATATATATATATATATATATATATATATATATATATATATATATATATTTTTTTTTTTTTTTTTTTTATACTTTGTCGCTGTCTCCCGCGTTTGCGAGGTAGCGCAAGGAAACAGACGAAAGAAATGGCCCAACCCCCCCCCCATACACATGTACATACACACGTCCACACACGCAAATATACATACCTACACAGCTTTCCATGGTTTACCCCAGACGCTTCACATGCCTTGATTCACTCCACTGACAGCACGTCAACCCCTGTATACCACATCGCTCCAATTCACTCTATTCCTTGCCCTCCTTACACCCTCCTGCATGTTCAGGCCCCGATCACACAAAATCTTTTTCACTCCATCTTTCCACCTCCAATTTGGTCTCCCTCTTCTCCTCGTTCCCTCCACCTCCGACACATATATCCTCTTGGTCAATCTTTCCTCACTCATTCTCTCCATGTGACCAAACCATTTCAAAACACCCTCTTCTGCTCTCTCAACCACGCTCTTTTTATTTCCACACATCTCTCTTACCCTTACGTTACTTACTCGATCAAACCACCTCACACCACACATTGTCCTCAAACATCTCATTTCCAGCACATCCATCCTCCTGCGCACAACTCTATCCATAGCCCACGCCTCGCAACCATACAACATTGTTGGAACCACTATTCCTTCAAACATACCCATTTTTGCTTTCCGAGATACTGTTCTCGACTTCCACACATTTTTCAAGGCTCCCAAAATTTTCGCCCCCTCCCCCACCCTATGATCCACTTCCGCTTCCATGGTTCCATCCGCTGACAGATCCACTCCCAGATATCTAAAACACTTCACTTCCTCCAGTTTTTCTCCATATTCCTATGAGTCCACGGGGAAAATGAAACACGAAAAGTTCCCAAGTGCACTTTCGTGTAATGATCACATCATCAAATGGCTTCCTAGCTTCGTCTCTTGGATGTATATCAACTGACTGTTATATTTCTCTCTTGTGTCTCCCCTGATGATGATGTGATTATTACACGAAACTGCACTTGGGAACTTTTCGTGTTTCATTTTCCCCGTGGACTCATAGGAATATCTTGATCACGCGCAAAATTGTGATCCTTTCCAATATATATATATATATATATATATATATATATATATATATATATATATATATATATATAGAGAGAGAGAGAGAGAGAGAGAGAGAGAGAGAGAGAGAGAGAGAGAGAGAGAAATGGTAAGGAAGTGCAAGAATTCAAGAACAAAGAATAATTCCACACACAAAAAGATAACATAGTAAATGGAATACATAATTCAGAAATATGCTTCAAATAAGTTACACATGGGACATCAAAAGGAAACTATCCCCTGTCCCACTGCAGGAGAGTGTTACATGACGTAACAGGAACAATGTATAGGTCTAATAACGAATCTACACGGACTTAACGCGGTGGTGGGGTTTGACTGGGGGAATGATGGCATGAGCTACGGCAACGGGGATTTTCTTTTCCTTGGTAGGTTTAACCACGCCGCAAATGTCAAGCTGGATCTTTCAGACCAACACACGCAGGCTACTTTTTCTCTTGTCATACTTTTCGTTCTTCCCTTTTTGGTCTATCAAAACTCGAGCTGGTCATTTGTTTGAGCCAGGGGAGGAACCCTTTTTGATGTGGCTAAAATGAATCTCTAAGATAGAATATTCTCAGTTGTGTTAAGAGCGCTTATAAGCTCAGATTGTATAATTCAAAGATATCGAAGGACAAGAAAACTAAATGAGCATTTGCAGTAAGAAACCATAAGAAGGATCATTTTATTTGATAATTGAAATTCTTATCTTCCATATTTCATAGGCTCCTAGTTCAATATAACCACGCAAAATTTTCACATTTTTCATCATTTGCAAAATTACTATCTTCTTGATGCTCTACGATAAGAGATGAAAACCCTGTAACGATAGTAACATTCGGACAAGTTGAAGTTCGATTATCTCGTGTCACAGTTTCGAACAAGATGTTTACATCTGAGTAGAGTTATGGTGGAAAACTACTCCAACCTGTTATGTAGTTTTCCCCTGATGAAAAGTCTTGTGACTAAATGTAGTGACCAGGGATGGATATAGCGACGTTCCTGTTTATTATTATCCTTATCCATGCTGCTGTATATTTCACTGACCAGTTCCTAAAGGTAAGGTTAGCCTGTCCACGTGATAAGTGGTGTTGGTGTAATCCATTATCATTAAAATGAAAAGGATAAAAGTTGATTTCAGCTGCTCAGCTTTCTCAGCTTTTGTTATTCAGTAAATCCAAGCATTTAGTTGAAGATTTGACAGGTGAAGTGGCAAAGGCCCCTTAAGCATTGCAAGATGAACATCTTAGTGATTATCAGTTTACGACATTTGAGGTTCCCGTTAAGAATGTTTGAGAAGGATAAAGAATGTGCTTTGTTTCAACATGTTTTTTACTGATAGGAAAATGGTGAAATTCCTTCCCTATAGTGTGTGGTGGTTGTAATTACGTTAAAATCTTTTTCAGTTACTCTTTTTACTTGTATTCCACATCTGTTCATTGATTTACACTCCATGATGCTACTGTATTGCTGTTTTCCTGCCAATGTGTGGTATGAGGTGGTTTAATCAAGTAAGTGAAGAAAGGGCGAGAGAGATGCATGGTAATAAAGAGTGTGGTTGAGGAGCAGAAGAGGGTGTGCTGAAATGTTTTGGACATATGGAGAGAATGATTGAGGAAAGGTTGACATAGAGGATATATTTGTCAGAAGTGGAGGGAACAGGTAGAAAGAGGAGACCAGATTGGAAATGGAAGGATAGTGAGAAAATATTTTGAGCAATTGGTGCTTGAACATGCAGAAGGGTGAAAGGTGTGCATGGGATAGAGTGAACCAGGATGATGTGGTTATATTGTGGTCGATGTGCTGTCAGTCGACTGAACCAGGGAATGTGAAGTTTCTGGGATAAACCATGGAAAGGTCTGTGGGGCCTGGTTGTGCTTAGGGAGCTGTGGTTTTGCTGAATTACACATGACAGCTAGAAAATGGATATGAGCAAATGTGGCCTTTCTTTATCTGTTCCTGGTGCTACTTCACTAATACAGGAAATGGTGATCATGTGGGGTGGGGTAGTGCCAGGAATGGATGAAGGCAAGCAAATATGAATATGTACATGTGTATATATGTATTTGTCTGTGTATGTGTATGTATATGTGTATATATTGATATGTATTTGTTTATGTATGTGTATGGGCGTTTATGTATATATATGTTTGTGTGAATGAATGGTCCATTCTTCATCTGCTTCCTGGCAGTACCTTGCGGATGTGGGAAACAGTAATTAGGCATGATAATGAAAAAAATATGTACATTATCCCTTGGGACAGGGGGGGGGGAAGAATACTTCCCATGTATTCCCTGCATGTTGTAAAAGGCAATTAAAAGGGGAAGGAGCAAGGGCCAGGAAATCCTCCCCTCCAGTTTTTTACTTTTCCAAAAGAAGGAACAGAGAAGGGGGCCAAGTGAGAGGTTTCTCTCTCAGGCTTAGTCCTCTGTTCTTAATGCTTCCTCGCTAACGTGGGAAATGGCAAATATGTATGAATATGTATGAATATATATATATATATATATATATATATATATATATATATATATATATATATATATATGCGTGTGCGGACATGTATGTATATACATGTGTATGTGGGTGGGTTGGGCCATTCTTTTGTATGTTTCCTTACGCTACCTCGCTAACATGGGAGACAGCGACAAAGTATGATAATATATATATATATATATATATATATATATATATATATATATATATATATATATATATTTTTCTTGCTTTGTGATGTCTCCATGGTTGTTTAATTTGTTTATGGATGGGGTTGTTAAGGAGGTAAATGCAAGAGTTTTGGAAAGAGGGGCAAGTATGGAGTCTGTTGGGGATGAGAGAGCTTGGGAAGTGAGTCAGTTGTTGTTCGCTGATGATACAGCGCTGGTGGCTGATTCATGTGAGAAACTGCAGAAGCTGGTGACTGAGTTTGGTAAAGTGTGTGAAAGAAGAAAGTTAAGAGTAAATGTGAATAAGAGCAAGGTTATTAGGTACAGTAGGGCTGAGGGTCAAGTCAATTGGGAGGTAAGTTTGAATGGAGAAAAACTGGAGGAAGTAAAGTGTTTTAGATATCTGGGAGTGGATCTGGCAGCGGATGGAACCATGGAAGCGGAAGTGAATCATATGGTGGGGGAGGGGGCGAAAATCCTGGGAGCCTTGAAGAATGTGTGGAAGTCGAGAACATTGTCTCGGAAAGCAAAAATGGGTGTTTGAAGGAATAGTGGTTCCAACAATGTTGTATGGTTGTGAGGCTTGGGCTATGGATAGAGTTGTGCGCAGGAGGGTGGATGTGCTGGAAATGAGATGTTTGAGGACAATGTGTGGTGTGAGGTGGTTTGATCGAGTAAGTAATGTAAGGGTAAGAGAGATGTGTGGAAATAAAAAGAGCGTGGTTGAGAGAGCAGAAGAGGGTGTTTTGAATTGGTTTGGGCACATGGAGAGAATGAGTGAGGAAAGATTGACCAAGAGGATATATGTGTTGGAGGTGGAGGGAACGAGGAGAAGTGGGAGACCAAATTGGAAGTGGAAAGATGGAGTGAAAAAGATTTTGTGTGATCGGGGCCTGAACATGCAGGAGGGTGAAAGGAGGGCAAGGAATAGAGTGAATTGGATCGATGTGGTGTACTGGGGTTGACGTGCTGTCAGTGGATTGAATCAGGGCATGTGAAGCGTCTGGGGTAAACCATGGAAAGTTGTGTGGGGCCTGGATGTGGAAAGGGAGCTGTGGTTTCAGGCATTATTGCATGACAGCTAGAGACTGAGTGTGAACGAATGGGGCCTTTGTTCTCTTTTCCTAGTGCTACCTCGCACACATGAGGGGGGAGGGGGATGGTATTCCATGCGTGGCGAGGTGGTGATGGGAATGAATAAAGGCAGACAGAGTGAATTGTATGCATGGGTATATATGTATGTGTCTGTGTGTGTATATATATGTGTACAGTGTGATGTATAGGTGTGTATATTTGCGTGTGTGGACGTGTATGTATATACATTGTGTATGGGGGTGGGTTGGGCCATTTCTTTCGTCTGTTTCCTTGTGCTACCTCGCAAACACGGGAGACAGCGACAAAGCAAAATAAATATATATATATATATATATATATATATATATATATATATATATATATATATATATATATATATATATATTAAAAAATGGGGTGACTGTATTGTTGACTGGTTGGTAAGGTTATTTAAATGTATGTATGACTCATGGTGAGGTGCCTGAGGATTGGCGGAATGCGTGCATAGTGCCATTGTACAAAGGCAAAGGGGATAAGAGTGAGTGCTCAAATTACAGAGGTATAAGTTTGTTGAGTATTCCTGGCAAATTATATGGGAGGGTATTGATTGAGAGGGTGAAGGCATGTACAGAGCATCAGATTGGGGAAGAGCAGTGTGGTTTCAGAAGTGGTAGAGGATGTGTGGATCAGGTGTTTGCTTTGAAGAATGTATGTGAGAAATACTTAGAAAAGCAAATGGATTTGTATGTAGCATTTATGGATCTGGAGAAGGCATATGATAGAGTTGATAGAGATGCTCTGTGGAAGGTATTAAGAATATATGGTGTGGGAGGCAAGTTGTTAGAAGCAGTGAAAAGTTTTTATCGAGGATGTAAGGCATGTGTATGTGTAGGAAGAGAGGAAAGTGATTGGTTCTCAGTGAATGTAGGTTTGCGGCAGGGGTGTGTGATGTCTCCATGGTTGTTTAATTTGTTTATGGATGGGGTTGTTAGGGAGGTGAATGCAAGAGTTTTGGAAAGAGGGGCAAGTATGAAGTCTGTTGGGGATGAGAGAGCTTGGGAAGTGAGTCAGTTGTTGTTCGCTGATGATACAGCACTGGTGGCTGATTCATGTGAGAAACTGCAGAAGCTGGTGACTGAGTTTGGTAAAGTGTGTGAAAGAAGAAAGTTAAGAGTAAATGTGAATAAGAGCAAGGTTATTAGGTACAGTAGGGTTGAGGGTCAAGTCAATTGGGAGGTGAGTTTGAATGGAGAAAAACTGGAGGAAGTAAATTGTTTTAGATATCTGGGAGTGGATCTGGCAGCGGATGGAACCATGGAAGCGGAAGTGGATCATAGGGTGGGGGAGGGGGCGAAAATTCTGGGAGCCTTGAAGAATGTGTGGAAGTCGAGAACATTATCTCGGAAAGCAAAAATGGGTATGTTTGAAGGAATAGTGGTTCCAACAATGTTGTATGGTTGCGAGGCGTGGACTGTGGATAGAGTTGTGCGCAGGAGGATGGATGTGCTGGAAATGAGATGTTTGAGGACAATGTGTGGTGTGAGGTGGTTTGATCGAGCAAATAACGTAAGGGTAAGAGAGATGTGTGGAAATAAAAAGAGCGTGGTTGAGAGAGCAGAAGAGGGTGTTTTGAAATGGTTTGGTCACATGGAGAGAATGAGTGAGGAAAGATTGACCAAGAGGATATATGTGTCGGAGGTGGAGAGAACGAGAAGAGGGAGACCAAATTGGAGGTGGAAAGATGGAGTGAAAAAGATTTTGTGTGATCGGGGCCTGAACATGCAGGAGGGTGAAAGGAGGGCAAGGAATAGAGTGAATTGGAGCGATGTGGTATACCGGGGTTGACGTGCTGTCAGTGGATTGAATCAAGGCATGTGAAGCGTCTGGGGTAAACCATGGAAAGCTGTGTAGGTATGTATATTTGCGTGTGTGGACATATGTATATACATGTGTATGGAGGTGGGTTGGGCCATTTCTTTCGTCTGTTTCCTTGCGCTACCTCACAAACACGGGAGACAGCGACAAAGCAAAAAAAAAAAAAAAAATATATATGGAGAGGATGAGTGAAGAAAGATTGACCAAGAGGATATATGTGTCGGAGGTGGAGGGAACAAGGAGAAGAGGGAGACCAAATTGGAGGTGGAAAGATGGAGTGAAAAAGATTTTGTGTGATCGGGGCCTGAACATGCAGGAGGGTGAAAGGAGGGCAAGGAATAGAGTGAATTGGAGCGATGTGGTATACCGGGGTTGACGTGCTGTCAGTGGATTGAAGCAAGGCATGTGAAGCGTCTGGGGTAAACCATGGAAAGCTGTGTAGGTATGTATATTTGCGTGTGTGGACGTATGTATATGCATGTGTATGGGGGGGGGGGGTTGGGCCATTTCTTTCGTCTGTTTCCTTGCGCTACCTCGCAAACGCGGGAGACAGCGACAAAGTATAATAAAATAAATAAAATATGTATATATATATATATATATATATATATATATATATATATATATATATATATATATATGTATTTTATTCTTGTTATTATTATTATTATTATTATACTATGTTGCTGTCTCCTGCGTTAGCAAGGTAGCACAAGGAAACAGACGAAAGAATGGCCCAACCCACCCACATACACATGTATATACATACACATCCACACATGCACATATACATACCTATACATTTCAACATATACATGTATATACATACACAGACATATACATATATACACATGTACATAATTCATACTGTCTGCCCTTATTCATTCCTGTCGCCACCCCGCCACACATGAAATGACACCCTGACCCACACATATACATACATATACATATCATCATATACACATATACCTACATATACATACACATACACAGATATATGCACACATTTATACACATGTACCTATTCATACTTAATTACCTTCCTATCCATTTCCGGCGCTACCCTGCCCCACAGGACACAGCATCACTACCCCTGCTTCAGCAAGGTAGCACCAGAAAAACAGACGAAACAGCCCACATTCGTTCACACTCAGTCTCTAGCTGTCATGTGTAATGCACCGAAACCACACATATATCCTCTTTGTCAATCTTTCCTCACTCATTCTCTCCATTTGTCCAAACATTTCAACACACCCTCTTCTGCTCTCTCAACCACACTCTTATTTCTACACATCTCCCTTACCCTTTCATTACTTACTCGATGAAACCACCTTACACCACCACTATTGTCCTCAAACATTTCATTTCCAACACATCCACCCTTCTCTGTACAACCCTGTCTATAGCCCATGCCTTGCAACCATATAATGTTTCTCTCTGCAATAACATTCTCTCCTTCCACACATTCTCCATCGCTCCCAAAACCTTCACCCTCTAACTCGCCTTGTGACTCCCTTCCATGGTCCCATTCACTCCCAAGTCCATTCCTAGATATCTAAAACATTCCATTTCCTCCAATTTTCCTCCATTCAAACTTACATCCCAATTTACTTGTTCCTCAACCTCACTGAACCTGATAACCTTGCACTTATTCCTATTTACTCTTGACTTTCTCCTTTCACACACTTTTCCCAACTCAGTCACCATCTTCTGCAGTTTCTCACTTGAATCAGCCACCAGAGCTTTATCATCAGCGAACAACAACTAACTAACTTCCCAGGCCCTCTCATTCCCAACAGACTGAATACTCGCCCCTATCTCCAAAACTCTTGTATTTGCCTCCATAACCACCCCATCAATAAGCAAATTAAACAACCATGGGGACATCACACACCCCTGCTACAGACTGACCTTCGCTGGGAACCACTCGCTCTCCTTTCTTCCTACTTGTACCATACCTTACATCCTTGGTAAAAACTCTTCACTGCTTTTAGCAGCTTACCTCTCACACCATATACTCTTAAGACCTTCCACAAAGCATCTGTATCAATCCTATCATATGCCTTCTCCAGATCCATAAATGCTGCTTACAAATCCATCTGTTTTTTATAATTATTTCCCACACACATTCTTCAGAGCAAATACCTGATCCACACATTCTCTACCACTTCCAAAACCACACCGCTCTTCCCCAGTCTGATGCCCTGTATATGCCTTCACCCTCTCATTTAATACCTTCCCATATAATTTCCCTGGAATACTCAACAGACTTATGCCTCTCTAGTTTGAACACTCACCTTTATCCCCTTTGCCTTTGTACAGTGGCACAGTGCATGCATTCCATCAATCCTCAGGCACTTCATCATGATCCATACATACATTGAATATCCTTGCCAACCAGTCAACAACACAGTCTCCCCTTTCTTGATAAATTCTACTGCAGTACTGTCCAAACCCACCACCTTGCCAGATTTCATCTTCTGCAAAGCTTTCACTACCTCTCTTCTCTCTCAACCAAACCATTCTCCCTGACCCCTCTCACTTCACACACCACCCCAATCAAAGCATCCTACATCTGCCACTCCATCATCTAATGATACTTTATATTCTTTTACTACTTACATTTTTATTATGCACTGTGGTTTTGGTGCATTACACATGACAGCTAGAGATTGTGAACGAATGTGGCCTTTGTTGTCTTTTTCTCGTGCTACTGCATGCATGTGGGGGGGAGGGGGTCTTTGTTTCATGTGTGGCAGGGTGGCGACGGGAATGGATGAAGGCAGCAAGTATGAATATGTACATGTGTATATATGTATATGCCTGTGTATGTATATGAATGTATACGTTGAAGTGTATAGGTATGTATTTGTTCATGTGTGGGTGTTTATGTATATACATGTGTAATTTGGTGGGTTGGGCCATTCTTTCGTCTGTTTCCTTTCGATACCTTGCTAACGTTGAAGACATACTTTTATGTCCAAGATTTGATGCACTTTAGATCTTCAAACTTTTTATTGAATTGGAAATTAAACTTGCAAATGATAGTATGCATGTATATTGAGAATATTGATAAGGAAATCATTAAGCTGATTTTCATATGAAAAATTTATTGGCTTAAGAATATTTCTGGTGCTGAAATAGATACTTCTGTTATATTTTTCATCTGAATTATCTAACGGCATAAGAATATTTCTGATGCTGAAGTACTTTTATTACATATATATTTTATGTCTTTGTTTCAGTCTTGCTTGAATGTTCCATATTTGTACTTCCTGGAGAATGTTGGAATAACAGTGAAACCACTCCAGCTCCACTGGTTCACAACTGCTTTTAATCGATCTGTAACCAAATGGGCATTGTGGAGGCCCAAGTTTTTCAAAATATGGTTTACGTAAGTTGATATAATCTATTAAAAGTAATAGTTTGAAGTGTGTGTATGGGCAACACATACTTAATGAGATTTCTCTGTGAATTTTGTATGTGTGATAAACTGGCAGAATAAAATAGTAAATGAATATAAGGGGGTGTGATTGACCTTATTATGCTTTTAATAGTTTAGTTTGATGAAAACATGATATTTTTCAAAAAAAGAATGAAATTAATTTCAGGATTGGTGTGATTGTGGTTGGGGTGTTGTTGTTTCCTGCAATTTGCCTGTTGATAAGTGGACTTGTGAACCATTTGCGACCACTTCATGAGCAAACAGTACAAGTACTGCAGCCTGTGGTAAGGGAATGTATATAGTGTTGTAGTTTAGTAACTTGAATTACCTGATCCATTTCTGACTGAATACATGGAGATACCATTTTCCTTCTTTCATTGTTTACATGAGCTTAACCTCATGCCCTTACTATGTGTACTCAGCCCTGCAGTGGACTTGGAATGGAAAACATACATAGCCTTGAAGTACACATGGATAAACCTTTACTCATGAATTGCCAATGAAAAAGCCAGCTCAGACTTTCACACATGCTATACTTACATAAATTATGATGTAATCCCTTAACTTTGTCTAGAACACCTGTTCAACAAGTAAGTTACCCATAAGAAAATGCCTACTATTTCTCAGGTATGTTTCTAGCATCCAAGGCTCTATGTATCTTTTATGGCAATTGATACTTAATGTTTTACAGGTCTGATTTAATCATATTGAAGTGTAATGCTAGGCCTTTTATGTTACATTAGCCATTTTTTTATGCAGTTCACTTACTTTTCATTTCAAAACAGTATTTATGAAAATCTTATATGTTTTTTTCCTCAGGTACCAGGGATTAACTTAGCCATAAAGGACTTACCATACTACTTTGTAACATTATTGATTGCATCCGTCATCCACGAAGCTGGACATGCAATTGCAGCTGTAAAGTAAGTTGTTTTTTTTAAAGACAAAGACTGTTTACCATATGTATAAGATTTATGTATATACATAGAAATAAACAACTTATTTTGATGTCTGGATATCCATGATCAGAGCCTAGCTGATAATAGTATGTTTGCCTTGAATATGTGAAATGATCCATTAATTGTAAGATTACACATAAGAATAAATGTAGAAGACCTTTTTTGTATACCTTCCATTTTCCTTGTTCTTCGTAATTAAAGCAGCATTGGGAAGAGGTGAAAATAACAAAAACAGAAGACCTGTCTGCACACCTTATTATGATATTTGGCTTGTTTCTAAGCTCCTTGGCTGCATCACAAAGATTTTTGGTTAGAATGGTGCATTCAGCTTAGTCCTTTTACTTTCTCATAGGTAATCTCAAATTTAGGATTGAGTACTTTGTTGCCATCTTGGAGCTTCAGGACATCACTGTGCAGGAGTTCACATACCCTTTTCTTGATGACAGGGTCAAACTTTGCTTGTAGGTGGTAAAAAGAAGACTACATGGAGAAGCTTAGTTATTGGCCCCACTAAGCTCAGTTGAATCAAGAGAGATCATACAGGTACCCCTTTTACTGATGCTGCCATTGTAAAAGTGAATGTACACCATTGCCATAAAACTATTGGTGAATATTCTCCAGGTTATGTATATAGCAGTGTCAAGATATAAATACAGCATTCCATTCTGACCAGTCACATCTCATTAGATTCCTGTATCAGCATATTAGTAAACCAAGAGGTGCTGTGAGTTGTTCAACCCACATACAACCTTCAAGTTCTGTCTTATACCCTCGGAGAAATTTGACATGATACTTAAGACTAAGTATGTGTTGATCATGATGAGGTACCTGAGGATTTGTGGAATGTATATATAGTGTGTGGAAGTTGAGAACAGTATCTCGGAAAGCAAAAATGGGTATGTTTGAAGGAATAGTGGTTCCAACAATGTTGTATGGTTGCGAGGAGTGGGCTATGGATAGAGTTGTGCGCAGGAGGGTGGATGTGCTGGAAATGAGATGTTTGAGGACAATGTGTGGTGTGAGGTGGTTTGATTGAGTAAGTAATGTAAGGGTAAGAGAGACATGTGGAAATAAAAAGAGCGTGGTTGAGAGAGCAGAAGAGGGTGTTTTGAAATGGTTTGGGCACATGGAAAGAATGAGTGAGGAAATATTGATCAAGAGGATATATGTGTCGGAGATGGAGGGAACGAGGAGAAGTGGGAGACCAAATTGGAGGTGGAAAGATGGAGTGAAAAAGATTTTGAGTGATCGGGGCCTGAACATGCAGGAGGGTGAAAGGCAGGCAAGGAATAGAGTGAATTGGATCGATGTGGTATACCGGGGTTGACGTGCTGTCAATGGATTGAATCAGGGCATGTGAAGCGTCTGGGGTAAACCATGGAAAGTTGTGTGGGGCCTGGATGTGGAAAGGGAGCTGTGGTTTCGGGCATTATTGCATGACAGCTAGAGACTGAGTGTGAACGAATGGGGCCTTTGTTGTCTTTTGCTAGCGCTACCTTGCACACATGAGGGGGGAGGGGGATGGTATTCCATGTGTGGCGAGGTGGCGATGGGAATGAATAAAAAAGGCAGACAGTGTGAATTGTGTGCATGGGTATATATGTATGTGTCTGTGTATGTATATATATGTGTACATGGAGATGTATAGGTGTGTATATTTGCGTGTGTGGATGTGTATGTATATACATGTGTATGGGGGTGGGTTGGGCCATTTCTTTCGTCTGTTTCCTTGCGCTGCCTCGCAAACGCGGGAGACAGCGACAAAGCAAAATAATATAAATATATAGTGCCATTATATATATAAAGGCAAGGGGGATAAAGGTGAGTGTTCAGACTACAGAGTTGTTTGGTTATTATCATATTATTATAATACTTTGTCGCTGTCTCCCGCATTAGCGAGGTAGCGCAAGGAAACAGACGAAAGAATGGCCCAACCCACCCACATACACATGCATATACATACATGTCCTCACATGCACATATACATACCAATGCATCTCAACGTATACATATATATACACACACAGACATATACATATATGCACATGTACATAATTCATACTGTCTGCCCTTATTCATTCCTGTCGCCACCCCACCACACATGAAGTAACAACCCCCTCACCCTGCATGTGCATGAGGTAGCACCAGGAAAAGACAACAAAGGCCACATTCATTCACACTCAGTCTCTAGCTGTCATGTATAATGCACCGAAACCACAGCTCCCTTTCCACATCCAGGCCCCACAGAACTTTCCATGGTTTACCCCAGACACTTCACATGCCCTGGTTCAATCCATTGACAGCACGTCGACCCTGGTGTATCACATCGTTCCAATTCACTCTATTCCTTGCATGCCTTTTACCCTCCTGCATGTTCAGGCCTGATCACTCAAAATCTTTTTCACCCCATCTTTCCACCTCCAATTTGGTCTCCCACTTCTCCTCGTTCCCTCCACCTCTGACACATATATCCTCTTGGTCAATCTTTCCTCACTCATTCTCTCCATGTGACCAAACCATTTCAAAAAACCCCCGTCTGCTCTCTCAACCACACTCTTTTTATTACCGCACATCTTCTTACCCTTTCTCTACTTACTCGATCAAACCACCTCACACTGCATATTGTCCTCAAATATATCATTTCCAACACATCCACCCTCCTCCGCACAACTCTATCTATAGCCCACGCCTCACAACCATATAACATTGTCGGAACCACTATTCCTTCAAACATACCCATTTTTGCTTTCTGGGTATGTTTAGTATACCTGTTAAGTTTGTTTAGTATACCTGTTAATATGCATGGGAGGGTATTGATTGGGGAGGAGCAGAGTGGTTTCAGAAGTGGTAGAGGATATATGGATCAGGTGTTTGCTGTAAAGAATGTGTGTGAGAATACATAGAAAAACAGCTGGATTCATAATGTGGCATTTATGGATCTGCTAAAGGCACACAATAGGGTTCATAGAGATGCTTTGCGGAATGTCTTAAAGTTAAATGATGTCGGAGGAAAGCTGTTAGAAGCAGTGAGAAGTGTTTTTATCAAGAGTATAAGGCTTTTGTATTAGAGTAGGAAGAAAGGAGAGTGAATGGTTCCAAGTGAAGGCTGTTCTGTGGAAGGGGAATGTGATGTCACCAAGGTTGTTCAATGTGTTTATGAATAGGATGGTTAGGAAGGTAAATGCAAGAGTCTTGGGGAGGGGCAGGTATCAGTCTCTGGGGGATGAGAGGTCCCAGGAAGTAAGTCAGTTGTTGTTTGCTGATTATACAGCACTGGTGGCAGATTCCTGTGAGAGACTGCTGAAGTTGGTGAATGAGCTTCGTTTCACTCAGAGCCAAAACATCCAGGTTTCTTTCCTCAAACATACTACCTATCTCTCCTTTTTTCTCATCTTGGTTACATCCACACACATTTAGACACCCCAATCTGAGCCTTCGAAGAGGATGAGCACTCCCCTTATGACTCCTCCTTCTGTTTCCCCTTTTAGAAAGTTAAAATACAAGGAGGGAAGGGTTTCTAGCCCCCTGCTCCCGTCCCCTTTAGTCGCCTTCTACGACACGTGAGGAATGTATGGGAAAGAAGAAAGCTGAGAGTAAATGTGAATAAGAGCAAGTAGGGTTGAGGGACAAGTCAATTGGGAGGTAAGTTTGAAAGGAGAAAAACTGGAGGAAGTGAAATGTTTTAGATATCTGGGAGTGGATTTGGCAGCGGATGGAACCATGGAAGCAGAAGAGAGTCACAGGGTGGGGGAGGGGGCGAAAGTTCTGGGAGTGTTGAAAGATGTGTGGAAAGCAAGAACATTATCTTGGAAAGCAGAAATGGGTATGTTTGAAGGAATAGTGGTTCCAACAATGTTATATGGTTGCTAGGCATGGGCTATAGATAGAATTGTGCGGAGGAGGATGGATGTGTTGGAAATGAGATGTTTGATGACAATATGTGGTGTGAGGTGGTTTGATTGAGTAAGTAATGAAAGGATAAGAGAGATGTGTGGTAATAAAAAGAGTATGGTTGAGAGAGCAGAAGAGGGTGTTTTGAAATGGTTTGGTCACATGGAGAGAATTAGTGAGGAAAGATTGACAAAGAGAATATATGTGTCAGAGGTGGAGGGAACGAGAAATGGGAGACCAAATTGGAGGTGGAAAGATGGAGTGAAAAAGATTTTAAGTGATCAGGGCCTGAACATGCAGGAGGGTGATTGGTGTGCAAGGAATAAAGTGAATTGGAATGATGTGGTATACTGGGGTCGACGTGCTGTCAGTGGATTGAACCAGGGCATGGAAGTGTCTGGGGTAAACCATGGAAAGTTCTGTGGGGCCTGGATGTGGAAAGGGAGCTGTGGTTTCACTGCATTATACATGATAGCTAGAGACTGAATGTGAACGAATGTGGCCTCTGTTGTCTTTTCCTAGCGCTACCTCACGAATATGCATGGGAAGGGGGGTTGTCATTTCATATGTGGCGGGATGGCGATGGGAGTTAATAAGGGCAGACAGTATGAATTATGCACAGGTGTATATCTGTATATGTCTGTGTGTATATATATGTATACATCGAGATGTATAGGTATGTATATGTGCATGTGTGGACGTGTATGTATATGCATGTGTATGTGGGTGGATTTTGCCATTCTTTCATCTGTTTCCTTGCACTACCTCGCTAAGACGGGAGACAGCAACAAAGTATAATAAAAAAAAAATTATATATACATATATTGAACATTAAGAGAAAGTGATAGAGATCATTGTTTAATTTTGAATGCCACATATTTAGGCAGTGCAAGGAGAGGGAGAATGCTGTATTTTCATAACAGGCTAGAAATATCCTAAATTTACTTTTCATACTTTCTGGGCACATTGACCTTTTACCTCTTCCTGCTTCTCTTCATCTTTGGGCTGTCATTATGACTGATTTAGTAGTTAGCAAACACCTAGCTTTGATGCAGAAAATTATTTTTGTTATACTTTTGAGGAGTTCCGGCCTGGCATACCATATTCCTGTCCAACAGATTTCTATTTTTTTGCAAACAGTTATTATTGGGAATCCCAAAGGGATTAATGCATGTGCAAGTAGGAAAAGTGAGAATCTTCTTTGTTCTAGATGATCTCCCTCTGACCCACATCCATTATCTTTGCTTTTAACATAGGATAACATTCCAAGTAGCCTCAGAACAAGCTTTCAGGGTATGCTGATACATGAAAGATCTTAGTATCTTTTACATCTGACAAAGATATCCTTCCGCTTTTTATGGTTGATATGTATTTTTTTTTTTCAGAGAAGATGTCCATGTAAATGGTTTTGGTTTCCTTTTAATGTTCATTTTGCCTGGAGCATATGTAGATGTCCCAACTGAAGAGATTCGAACCCTCACTCCATTCAGACAACTAAAGGTAAGGAACACACTTAGCATTCTTTTGGAAATAAATATTATTTTTAAGAAACCATGAACTTTGGCTTATTTTACATTGTTACAACTTTTCTTCCTTCTTTTACTTTTGTTTTTATTTCATAAATTCCATTATTTCTTATTATCTATTTACTATCTGTTTATATCTCTGATGCCTGGTCCCAACTGGAACTCCCTCAAGTGGGTGGCCACGGCTTTAAAGTCTCCTTAATTAGTGGACTGCATTGCCAATTCTTAGCTTTTAGTGCCTCACTGTTAAAAGGCCACTGGCAAAGGGCAACTCAAGCACAATGTTTGCAGTGGCTCTTACCCAATGTTCCTACTGACTATTACCAAATGTTCCTGCCTAACATTCGTGCCTACTATTTCTGCTTAATGTTTCTACCTATAGCTCCTGCCTAAATGTTTCTGTCTTCTACTTCTATCTATTGCTCATAATATTTAGCCAAAAGGCAGAGCTAGCGTATAGTGCTCAGTGCAGGAAAATCTAATGTCACCACGAATGGGCTGTGAGTAAAGTGTTGTGAAGATTTATGTATGACAAGGAGAGATTGTGGACAGAATGCCATTCATCCATGTGTGGGTGAGGCAGATAGAAAAGACAGCTACCTGGGTCAGAGGAGTGCAACTTGACAACCACTGAAGTGCTGGCTAACTATGCAGGCATTACAAACCTTCCCAATACTCAGGTGGGTAGTACTGGTAATATACATCCCTAGTCGGCGGCTGTTATTATTATTATTATTATTATTATTATTATTATTATTATTATGTATATGTTGGTGGGTTGGGCCATTCTTTCGTCTATTTCCTTGTGCTACCCCGCTAACTCGGGAGATAGTGTCAAAGTATGATAAATTGATGAATAAGAATATTATTGTTATTATTATTATTCATCCCTGGGGATAGGGGAGAAAGAATACTTCCCACATATTCCCTGCGTGTCGTAGAAGGCGACTAAAAGGGAAGGGAGCGGGGGGCTGGAAATCCTCCCCTCTCATTTTTATTTAATTTTCCAAAAGAAGGAACAGAGAAGGGGGCCAGGTGAGGATTTTCCCTCTAAGGCCCAGTCCTCTGTTCTTAACGCTACCTCGCAAACGCGGGAAATGGCGAATAGTATGAAAAAAAAAAAAAAAAAAAATTATTATTATTATTAAGGATGTTCTCTCTAAGGTTCAGTCCCGTTATTAATGCTACCTCGCTATTAGGGGAAATAGCGAATATGTTTGAAAAAATTATTATTATTAAGTCATAGTTGGTAGGCAGCCAATGACCAGGGATATTTACATTTTCATCTTAATCCATATTTCTAGGAATGGTGATTCATGAGAGTCTACTGAGTGCACTCTGTATCATACTGAAAGGACCAAATTATCTATTGAACAGTGATTTATCCATGATTCAAGTAAACATTTTAAGGAAATTTTTGATCTTAATTTAGTTTTTTACCTCTATAAGGAACTATTAAGTAAGACAATTAAGATGTTATTGAATTCATCATAATTAAGCTCTCTTAGTTTAAAGATCAGACTAACATTTTCTTGTTCCTCTTTTCATCCTTCATAGCACATCTGGACAACTTTATGAATAAACCTAATATATGTATGTGTAAATGAAATGCTTTAATGGTGTTGACAATTACAAATTGAAAGTTGATATATTCCAGTTTTGTGAAACCCCACACTGAATGTAGTAACCATCAAAAATGGGCTAATTCAGAGACATAGAGTACTGCTTCTTCAATCATTCATTAGATTTATATGAGCCAACCTCATTTCTGCTCAGTATGACCATATATGGATAGGATATTGTTTGGAGATATCCAGAGGTATGCATAAATGGGGATCCCACAGTGGCATATTTTTTCTCGCTGCTGTAAAGGTTGTACCATGCTACTTTTCTTTTGAGATGTATGGGAAAAATTCAATCCAGCTAGTCTCTATGATGAGTCTTTGTGAAGTTTAAAAGCAAGTACGGTCTCACAGAAAAATACTTGTCATTTGTCTGAGCAGGTTTTCTTTATGGTACTGCAATCTCACAGACTAATTTTTCATATCCTTGATTTCAGATACTTTGTGCAGGAGTGTGGCACAATATTGTTCTTGTATTACTGGCAGTTGGTATTGGACTCTCTTCTCCATATATCTTACAGCCATTCTACATCACTGGTCATGGTCTGACTGTCGTGAGAATATCACAGGTTAGACAAGCTATAGTATTGTGTATGTTTGGTAGAGTTAATTTTTACGAGGTTATAGAAAATGTTTCATTTTCCTTTATCACTCATGACCAAGTTATGAAAAAGACTGCCTTTGCAATTGCTTAGTGAGCATTATGACAGCATTTGGACAGAATTATTTTCAAAGAAAGACTACTTTCCATGTTTTATATCAACATTCATAGCTCTCCAGAGTTAGGTCTCATATTAGTTTTCCTGTAAAATCATAATTGTGTTAATAAACAAGTTTGTAATATTTAGGTGGTGACTCAGACAAATAGACAAAAAAGTCTTTGTGAAAATTCTATATGACAGGTTTTTATTAGTTTTTTATAATGTTGCTTTGTGTTAGTTTTGCACTTAAAACCCTGACATGGTTCCCATTATTATCTGATGATCCTAAAGACTGTTGTTTCCATCAACATCATTATATGATTTAAGTCTTTCCACATCTTTATACAGGTACACCACCAAATTTCCGGCAACTGATAGTTCGACACCTTTAGTCCAGACAAAATTACACAAGGGAACTTGAAATTACCGCAGCCACTAGAATAGTTTACTGGGTGGCCACAGATGGCGTTGTGTGTAGGGCACGCTTAGTTGCATTCTTTACACTGCACTTGTTGGTGGTGACACTGCAGTTCTGTGAGATTCTTAGCTTATTTTGTTTAAATTCAACCTTAGCTATCCCTGGGGATAGGGGAGAAAGAATACTTCCCACGTATTCCCTCCGTGTCGTAGAAGGCGACTAAAAGGGGAGGGAGCGGGAGGCTGTTTTTTAATTTTCCAAAAGAGGAACAGAGAAGGGACCAAGTGAGGACATTCCCTCAAAGGCTCTGTCCTATGTTCTTAACGCTACCTCGCTAATGCGGGAAATGGCGAATAGTATGAAAAAAAAGAAAATGACTTCTAAGACATATGAGTGTCAGTCGTGGTGTCATACATAAACACCAGTCCATATCTATCCAAGATAAAGTAGAACTGTTGAAAAAAAATGGTCCGTGATGTTTCGGTGCATAAGCTGTGTGATATCTACAGTATTGGTTCATCAACTGTTTATGATATATGGAAGCAGAGGGAGAAAATATTAAAATTCTATGCAGACAGCGATTCCAAGAAGCAAAAACTATGAAAGATGGTAAGAGTGCTAAGCATGATCGAGTGATGATGGAATGGTTTCAACAGCGTTGGAGTCATGGAGTGGACTTGTTAGGTAGCATGATAATGGATCAGGCTGAGTTGTTCCATAAAGAATTTAAATTACAACATGAGTGTGACTGTAGTAAAGGATGGCCTCAAAGATTCAAGAAGTGTCATGGAATTTCCATGAATAAAGGGTGCGGAGAAAAGCGGTTTGCAAACCACGAAGGAGCTGCCAAGTATGTGAATGAATTTGCGAAACTCATAGCTGATAAGCACCTCAGTCTTGAGTGGGTGTATAATGCAAACGAAACTGCATTATTCTGTTGATGCTCACCGAGGAAAACACTAACAACAGAAGACGAAGAAGACCCCACAGGATTCTAACAATCTAAGGACAGACTTACCATCTTGGGGTAATATTTGTTTTATTTAAATTTCTAGCAGTCCATGGTATATGTTAGACACATGAGAGATGTATAATTAGTGGGTTAGAGGTGTGTTGATGAATTATTGTGTGACCACAGTTGGTCTGGCAAAATGGTTAATCCAGCAAGGCTTTAGAACCAAGAGTGCCGGAAAATCAGTGGTGTGCCTGTATATCCATCTGATATACTACACCGTTAATAGCTTATGGAGATCCTGGTAGCCAGAAAAGCATGCAAAAATATTTTGCTAGCCAAATGAACACTTCAACCACCACTGTAGGTATATGGTTATTTACCTTTAGGATTTGCATTCATGATGACCCCCTTGGATTATATATACTGTGTTGGATGACCTTGATGAGAAATGCTCATTATATATGTCATTTGGTGAGGAATTTGAAGAAGGACATGAGAAATGTGAAGTATTAAGTGACTTAAAGAGGGATTTTGACAGGATCATTTGGTAATGGAGGACTTTGGTAACAGATGATAGATATAGAGCTAGAATATTTCTAAAGGAAGATACCTCCAATAACCTCCTTACACTTGCCAAAAAATCTGTCACACTCATTTTTAGCATGTGTAGTGCACTGATTATGAAAATTTTCTTGTTATTTACCATTAACAATGCACCTGTTCAATAAATAAGAGTAGAGTAGGAAACCACGTGCATTAAAAGAAATTAAACCTTCACTGTCTTCCCCACACATGCCAGCCACTCTTACTTATCAGTTGGTTTTAGTATGTATAGTATGATAAAATAAAACCTATGTTATTCATGACTTAAGACAATATGTGCAAAACAATGTATGTTTTTTTATTTCAGTTGGCAGCCCTCCACTTTCCAAAAAGATTCAAAAAATTAAAAAAGATATGTTAAAATCTTTCAAATCATGTTACAGCAATGAGTTTACTCACCACTCAGTATTTTGTGGCTCGGGTAACTGTTCACTATCTCCTATGTGCTTTCTGGCATGTTGTAGTGTGCTGGTCATGCACAGTTATGTATTATGTGCACCCTGGATTCCTATTGTGGACTGTGGCCCCTTTCAGGCATTGTCAACAGTTGCCTGACAGCTCCTCAAAGCCATTTACATCTCACACAAAGTGCAAGAGGAATTTTAAGGCCTTGAAGAGAATATGGAGTTGTGCAGGGCAAGTCCAAGGCAGCATTTAAGGACTTCAGTATCAGCATGACAATTATTTATAAGATTACCAAGCTGCATAAGAAGGTCGAGGCATATGCTTTCATATGTTAATATTGTATTTCTTCTGTTTGAATAATTTTAGAATATTATAGTTCCTAAATTATTTAATATATTTACAAAACCTCGAATAACTGGAATTTTCTTTTCTAAACGGCTGATTCCCCAAGCATTTTGAATAACAATTGTTTTACTGTATTTCTAGATATACTCATGTTGTTCACCACTAGGTCTGCCTCTAAGAATCTGGGTGAAGCTTCTGGGGTAAACCATGGAAAGTTTTCTGGGGCCTGGATGTGAAAATGGAGCTGTGGTTTTGGTGCATTACACATGACAGCTAGAGACTGAGTTTGAACGAATGTGGCCTTTGTTGTCTTTTCCTAGCACTAACTCGTGCAGGGGGAGGGGGGTGCCATTTCATGTGTGGCAGGGTGGCAACAGGAATGGATGAAGGCAGCAAGTATGAATATGTACATGTGTATATATGTGTGTGTCTGTGTATGTATATGTATTTATACTTTGAAATGTAAAGATATGTATATGTGCGTGTGTGGGCGTTTATGCATATGTATGTGGGTGGGTTGGGCCATTCTTTCGTCTGTTTCCTTGCACTACCTCGCTGATGCAGGAGATGGTGACTAGGTACAACAAAAAAATGAATAAATGAAAAATAGATAAATGATAATAGTTGCTATGTTTATACAAAATACAAAGGATTGATTTGTGCTAGTATGGAGTACTGTTCTCACTTCTGGAATGGTTCTAGCTGTGCATCCTTAATTGACTTGACAGAGTTTAGTCAAAAGTGATCCTACTTAAAAACTCTCTTGGGTTAATTTCAAAACTTGATCCTCTTACCCTACACCACAATATTGGTTCATTTTTCCTCCTCTACAGGTATTTGATGTTTGCTCCCAAAAGCTGTTTGCTTGTGTGCCATTTACTCACTTTTGATGTCACCCTGTCATTTCATAAAACAAAAGCATAATTTTTTTAATGTACGTGTAGAAATCATTGCTGGAGGATGAGGTTAAATCTTGAAGTATAAGAGGGTAATGAGCATCTGGATTAGTTCTCTAAGAAAAAGACCTTGTTTTAACATCATAACAAACTTTTGCTGTGTGGATGTATGGCTATCTCATGTCAGTTTTACTGTGCACACTTGGTATTCAAGGGTTAATGCACACTTTATGCATGCATCGATGCCCCCAATGTGGGCATGCTTGATTCTGATCATGGGATGGAGGCAATACTGTGTTAGTTTGAAGGGGTGTTTCAGAGGAAGGTGGTTCCACACATGAAGAATTCAGTCTAAATTTCCTTGCGAAGCTAGGATGTATGTTGGACATGGCTTATCTTTGCATATTACTACACAATCCCATACACTTTATACCGTATAGTGTTCATTATATTGACAATACAGTTTTCTTACAGGACTCTCCTGCTCTGGGTCCTACGGGTCTAGAAGTCAGTGATGTTATCACAGCAATCAACAGGTGGCCAGTTACTAGTATAGATGACTGGCAACAATCTCTTGTGACCAGCATTACATCTGATCAAGTTGGTTTTTGTGTGCCAGAATCTGTCATTCACATGTATGATGAAACCATCCACCATGGTGAGTGTGTTTGATTATCTGATTATTACATTGCATGGGGTCTAGAAGTAGTTGTTGGTAGGCAGCCACAAACTAGGGAGTTATACTACCAGTACCACTTGCCTGGGTATCAGGAGAGTCAGTGATGGATGTGTAATGAGCCAGCACTGCAATGGCTGTCAAGTTGCTCTCCTTTGACCCCAATAGCTGCCTTTTCTTTCTTCCTCACCCACACATAGAGTGCTGACATTCTGTCCACAAACACAATTTGTCACATAACATTCGATGACACAACTCGCAAAACTTTCTTCCTGATTCTACATTTTCTTGTCAGTGCAGTACACTATCCCTGTCTTTTGACAAAATGGTAGGAGCATTAGATAGAAATTGTAGACTGGAACATTAGAAAGAAGCATCAGGTAGAAACACAAGGTAGAAGTAGTAGGTAGGAACATTAGCTGGGAGCATTAGGTAAGAGTAGTAGGTTCAAACATTTGGGAATAGTAGCCTTTGGGAACATTAGTTAGGGCCCTCTGAAAACACTGTGCTGGAATTGCTCGCTACCAGTGGCCTATTAAGGTGAGGTACTAAAGGCTAAGAAGTGGCACTGGATTTCATCACTCATGGAGATACTTTTGCTGTGGCAACCCCCTTGAGGGAGTTCTCAGGTGTCAAGAGATGATAGATAGATCTAGAATTCTGTTGCTTATTATTAAAGTTTTCTTTCTGTGCTGTACACAGTCTTTGAAGACATTTTACAACCCATCATGGTGATCAGCAACATAGACTCATGGAAATTACTTAGCTGATTGGTTACTTTCCCATCAGTCATCTTCAGGGACTCACACATCTCAAGCTGAATGCATATCCTGAGTATCAGATTGGGGAGGAACAATATTGTTTCAGGAGTGGTATTAGATATGAAGATTAGCTGTTTACTTAAAAGAATGTGTATTATGTGTTTAGAGAAACAGGAGGATTTGTTGTGGCATTTGTGGGTTTAGAGAAGCATATGATTGGATTGATAAGGATGCCTTGTGGAAGGTCTGATGGCTATGTGGTGAAGGAGGAAACCTATTAGAAGCCGTGGGAAGTTTTCATCGAGAGTGTATGGCATGTATTCAAGTAGGAAGAGAGGCGAATGAGTTTCCAGGTGAAGGTGGGTCACCTTGGCTGTTTGAATTGTTTATGGATGGGATGGTGAGGGAGGTAAATACAAGGGTCTTCGAAAAAAGGGCAAGTATGTGGTCTGGGAGGGGGCAGTGAATTTTTATTTTTCCAGAAACAGAAAGATTTGTATGTAGCATTTATAGGTTTGGAGAAGTATATGATTGGATTGATGGGGATGCCTTGTGGAGGGTTTTATGGTTATGTGGTGAAGGAGGAAAACTACTAGATGCAGAGAAGTATTCATCTAGAGTGTATGGCATGTGTACGAGCAGGAAGAGAGGAGAGTGAGTAGTTCCAGGTGGTGGGCCACCCCAGCTATTTAAATTGTTCATGCATGGGATGGTTAGGTAGGTAGATGCAAGGGTCTTGGAAAGAGAGATAAGTATATGGTCTGTAAAGGGTGGGGGATTGAGGGGGGCTGGAATTTTTTTTTTTTTTTTTCTTTTTTTCAGAGCACTGGTGGCAGATTTGAGTTACAAACTGCAGCAGTTGGTGACTGATTTTGGGAGAGTGTGCAAAAGGAGGAAGTTGACAGTAAATTTGAATAAAAGTAAGGTTATTAGGTTTAGAAAGGAAGAGGGATACTTTAATTGTGAGTTTGAATGGAGAAAATATGGAATTTAAGAGTTTTATATGCATCGGAGTGGACATGGAAGCAAATGGAACCATGGAACTGTGGAAATGAGTCTTAGGATGGGTGAGGGGGCAAATGTTTTTGGAGGATTTGGGAATGTGTGAAATAGAGCTTGGAGGATTTGGGAATGTGTGAAACAGAGCTATTACCTGGGAGGGTAAAAACTGGTAGGTTTTAAGGTGGAATGATTCCAGTGATGTATGGATGCAAGGCATGGGCTATAGATAAGGATGTGCTTAGTAAGTTGGATGTGTTGGAAATGAAATGTTTAAGGAAAATATGCGGGGAGATAGTTTCATTAAGTAAGAAAATGGTTAAATAGAGTTGGAAGAGTAAGAATGGGTGTATTAGTAGGAAGAGTAGTTGAGAGAGCTAAATGATGTCATTAATGTGGGAAACACTGAACAAGCATGAAAAAAATGAGTATGTAGAAACAGGGTCTGCGAGACCATGTCTGCCCCCACATATTTTTTAAGATGATGTCACACTTACATTTTGATACTTTGTCATCTTTCCTTTGGCCTTGGTTACCATCAGATGTCTTTGCATGGAATTTGCAAGCTTCCAGAAGTATTCTATGTGCATATTTTGGGTAATTAGGGTCTTGATCTTCTGAGTGAAGTGAGGCACTGATGAAATTATGCAGGAAGGAAGGTTTGACTTTCATTTGGTTTCAGCAGTTCTTGATTGAGTTAAGGTCTTCTTATTTCCCCAGCCACTCCAGCAGTTGAATATGTTTCTTTGATAACCAGTTCATCATCTTTCTAGCCTTTTGGCATGGGACACTATCCTGCAAAAATAATCTTACACATGAACCTCTGAAAAAAGAAAGCAGATGGTCCTCTAGCTCTAGCTCTCTCCAGTCATTGTAGTGTTTTTAGGTAAGAAATACAACCATTCCCTTAACATTGCACAACAAAAGCAATCCCAGATCAGTATCCAGTCTGGATGTGAAATGAGAATCATAATGGCAGGTACCCTCCTGTGTCCTCACTCTCCCTTGACTACACACTCTTGAAGGGACTTTCATCGGAAAACATCACTGTACTCCACTGTTGCTCACTCCAGTCCTTGTATCTCTTTATAAATGCAAGTCCTTTGCATGTCATTTCCTTCATAGGCAGGGGTTAGGCAGCTGACTGTGAGAGGGAATTTGAAGGATCTTTTTGCAGACGGATGTTGAATGCTTCTTTAAGAGACTTTTCCTAGGAGTTTTGGATTGCTTTTCTTGTTTGGCAGCTGAAATGTGGGTTTGCTTCAATACTTCTGGTCTTAAAAATCTTCCTTGGGTTAACCAGGGATAGGTTTTGATGGTGGGACGACGTTGCTGGGGAGGTCATGAGCACTGACATGTAAGTGCTTGATCATCTAATTTTTGGACATATCCTTTGAAAGTTTCAAAACCTTTTATTATTTTCCTCTTAAACTCATAGTACTGAAATTACTTGATGTCTTCTAAGTCTTGTTTCTTTAATTATAGGTGTTTATGTGCAGAGATTGAACAGGAAAGCATTTAGTTCATCACATTCATGATACCTTTAGAGTTTGTCTAGAAGACAAACAAGCATACTTTTTCACAAATCATTTAGTAAATTGCCTATGAATTTCAGCTTTTGAGGGTGCAGATGGTTCAGTCCAGTGTTGCAGTGGGGATAGCGAAGCCCATTTATGCTTTGAGTTAATGGAAGATAGAGAAGTGGACACAGGGGTTGCAGCAATGCAGCCATTTTCATGTTTGCCAGCACGCATGGCCGTCTCTATGAGGTTAGTGAACACATTATAATTGTCATGATGTTTTAACTGTAATCTTATAACATTTTATGCGGTAGTTAAGCACACTCATACTTAATGAATATTTGATGCTGTGGTAGTTGTTAGAAACAAAGAAGAAATTCCAGGAAAACAGATTTAATGTCAGAAGTAGCATAGTGTTAATAATTGGCTCAAGTTAAAGCTGTTGCAGGATTGGTATGTGTCCTGTCTTTGGACTTGGTTAGTGTTTTTACTGTTTTCATTTAGTTAGATCTGCTTCATTTGCTGAAAAGGTCATAAAATTCACAAAGGGAGATTTAACTTGTATTTAAATACAAAGTAATGGTTTATGTCTGTAGAACACTGATCTTACATGAAAAAGGCCATGAATTTGCAAATTCTTCCTCATTCACCCCGAAGGATGCCACTACATATCACATATATTGTGAAAAATGGGTTTGTACCATGAATAAAGAAAAAATTTTGTATATATTTTAATATAAACCTAATGGATACAGTGATAATATTTTATATTTTTCAGTACCAAGACATGCATCAACTCTGTTGTCTGCCCTACTGACACCCATTGCTTTGCACCATCTCTGAGAAATGCATCAAGACTCCTACAGATCAGTAGACGAGGACCAAATGGAGAACGCAAGGAGGATGTACTTTACTTAGGGCCACCTGTATATCTGTATCATACAGTATTCTTAACAAGTTTTATACCCAAGTTTTCTTTCCTTCCTCTGAGTTGGCCCAATACCATTGAGATTTTTTGCGACTACATGGTAAAGTTCTCAGGAGCCTTAGCAGTCCTGAACATGGTCCCCGTTTTGCATCTGGATGGCTACTGGATTTCTGGTGCAGTCATTGATCTAATTTTGGCATCGAGATGTGATCAAGTAACAAGAAGAATTATCCATGTAATTATTACAGTGATAGGAACTGTATTGTTATTTTTGAATATTGTAATTGGTATTTGGAGCATCATATAAATACTGTGATGAAAAATAGACCCCTTGTACCTTGGTTTTTTATTTTCACAGTGTGGTATACAGTATTGTGATGTTTGCATTGTCCAGTTTTTATGTTGTTTTTCTAGAAATTTTATTTGTCATGATGTCTAGTCTTATAGAAAGTGCTTTTCATTTTTTCATAGGAAGGTTTTGACAAAAGTTATCTAGGTGTAGATATGGTAGGATTTTCTTTTGTTGATTTTTAATTTGTAAATTTTTTTAATATTTAATATATGACATTGTACAAAACTGTGTATCTAATAGGTATTATGTTTTATTTATTATATTATAATGTAATTTTATGCTGAGTATATTTTCCATGATTGGGAAGGAGTGGATTGAAGAGAAGTTAGGGTGGAAATGTATGTAATATTTGTAATTTCAGATGTAATTTTTCTATTTAATTGTTCATAGATTCCGAATAAATATGTAACATGAAATCAAATATGTAAAAGGACAGATCTTGAAACTTCTGAGGAAACCATCTGTTATTGTTCTATGATCTTTAAAAGAATGAAGGAATGACAGTGTCAAGGATATGCAATAATATAAAAAGTGCTTAATGAAATGTTATGGTTCAGCATTCAAAACCTATGGGAACTCACATTCACAATGAGTTTTAGGCAAGATTGGTTTGGTGTTGACTGTGATTTATGCAAAGCCATTTATTCTTCCTGTAACTTTACAATAAAGTAACTCTATTTTGAGTTATTTGATGGTGTTTCACAGTAACTGTTATGTGACATTAAAATGCTGTACCTCAAAGCTGCTGATGGAAAGTAAAGCCTATGTTTAGCAGTCTGCATATTGTTGCTTGGTGCTGCCACGCTCTACCTGCATGGGGATGCACCTCAAGTTAGGAGTCATCTTTGATGAGCTTGTATCATTGTCAGTTCATGAAACGGAGTACAGTCTTATCAAGGAATTTCTCACTTTAAAGGAATTCATTTTCGTATTCAAGACTGTAAAACAGCCTTGAAGCTGCAGGGGCCCAGTGAAACGTGTCTTAGAGTTGTATAACTAATAATTAAAAATTCAAGTTACTACTGTTACTGTAATTTAGGTGGCACACACATAATCTTCCTTATACAATTAATATTTTAACAACCATTATCACTGGTTGAAATATATGCTGAAGTATGCTTCTTATTTTTGGATATCAGATACTTGAGACAATTCAATATTGTTGCACAGGAATGTGAGACAGCGACAAAGTATAAAAATATCAAAAGATAAAAGTGCAACAAAATATGACAGGGGAAATACAGATGTAAGTGAGAGTAAGATGAAGAACGAAAGATGGAGAAAAGATAATGTGAATCTTTTAAGCATATACTGGTCTCTAATATATACCAACCACCACATAACTTGCATAGCAAGTGTTCATGAAGAAAAAATTGCAGCCAAGGAAGAAATATCTTTCCTGTGGTAGGGCTGTCATAGGTGCCCAAGTTCAGATGTTCTTTTGTTAAAAAAAATACTGAAACTACAATTCAGATCAATCACCTGTTCAGTATGGTTGTCAGTAAAGTGCAAGAACTGTAGTTGACATAGATTTATTTGGAAAAATAAGGACAAAGCTAATCTAGTCCTGAAGTTACTGTAGTCTGCTTGCAGTTGGTTACTCTGTGAATGAGAAGGCACCTTCATTGAGACTGTATCCTTACTGAGGACTTTCTTGCCCCAATAAAGTCCATCATTTCCCAGCTATGGGAAGGAGCAGAAGTGTCATAAATTGGGTCCTGGAGCTGTATGGCTATAATAATGAATTACTTGCACAAGTGTAAAGGAGTATTAGCAGTGGTGTCTGTGACACAGTGATTACTAACATTTTTAGTTTTGCTGTTAACTAATGTCAGCCTCTGTTTATGAGTGGTAAACATGCATAAAATTGTTCACCTTTTATGTTTTAGGAATGGTAATTTTGCTTATGAATATTCAGCTTTTTTTCCCTTAATATTTGACATCCAAATTGCATTGACCAAATCTGTCATATGTTGGGAACAAAGGTAATACTCAGACATCTTTAACTCTGCAATATCAGTGTAAGATCTTGGCCTCAGAGCTATAAAATGAAGAAATGTAGTAAATTCCATTCATATTTAGGTTTGCAGGTTGGCTTTGCTGTCTTTAGAGAGCATTTGTGTCTCTACAAATTAATATGCTTTTAACCATGATCGTTAAATTTCATATTGTGCATGATCTCTTGAAATTGAATTTTTGTTTCTCCACTATTGAATAATATTCTTCTGCCTTTGATTAGGGTCTCTTTCAGTTCAAATTTCATTCCACCCTGCAAACCTAAAATTGTCACAATGCTCAATGCATTACTGTAATTCCAACATGCTCATTTCCCAGATACTAGAGTGAATCATCATTATTAATTATCTACGTTATCCACTTAAACTTGGCAGATGACTTTCTTTAGTGTTACATACATAGTGTTATATAGAAATAGTCATGAATTCTTTCATGGCTTATGGATTCTAGTATATCAGTCTTGTAGTGATTCAGTTCACCTGAAAACACTGTCCATATGAAGACTGACAGATGATCTTGTCTGCAAATAGGTTGTGATTTATAACTGTCTGAATGAAGACTGACAGATGATCTTTTCTGCAAACAGAGTTGTGATTCATATCATGAATTATGAATATAGTAACATCAGATGTATAGTAAGTATATCAGCTCACTTTCTAACACTCATTAATATGAAGATACAAGCAATCCTGCTTTTATACCTTTTTCCCTACCATTTTTGTGAACTATCTATCCAGTTAATTAAATGGCCACTTCTTCCTACTCTTCTTATTAGCACACACTTCTCTCATTGTCATTTCATACTCAACCCTCCTAACCACAATTATCCTCAAACATTTAATTTCCAACACATTCATCTTCCTCAGTACTTTTTTTTTTTATATTGCCCATGCTTTGTATCCATACAGCATTGCTAGGACTACTGTGCTAAGAAACATAACCATCTTTGTCCTCATAAACTGTGACCTCTCTACACATTCCTTACTGCCCTCAGGATTATCCCCTCACCCATCCTGTGGCTTCATCTCCCATTGTTCCATTTGCTACCATATCCATTCCCAGGTATCTAAAATGTTGTTTTTTCCAGGTTCTCTCTATGTAAGCTCACTCTTTAGCCCACCTATAATGTAGCTTCAGAAGAGGTAAAGGGGATGGTGACCAATTATTTGTTCTGAAGAATTTGTAAAAGAAATACTTGAAAGTGAGTGAACTGGATGTGGCATATAGAAATCTGGAGAAGGCTTATGAAAGAGTTGACACGGGGCCTTATGGAAAAATGCTAAGAACATGTGTAGTATATGGAAAGCTACTAAATGCAGAGGAGTTTTTATCAGAACAGTAAGGCATCTGTGTGAAAAGGATGGGAGAAGGGGTGAGTAGTTCTCAGTGAAGGAGAGTCTGCATTAAGGATGTGTGATGTTCCCTTGGTTGTTCAGTCTGTTTATGAAAAAAATGGTGAGGGAGGTGAACATATGGTCAGGTCTGTGACATATTTGGAGTGGGTGACCTAAGTTTGCAGATGAAATAGTGCTGTTGGCAGACTTGTGAGAAACTCCAGAAGCTAATGACAGAGTTTTGGAGAGTGAATTTGAAATTTAATGTGAAAAACATAAGGCAGTGTAATGCTACGAGGATATGAGACTGGATGGCTTAAGAGCAAGTCTAAACAAGAACTAAGAAGTTCAGTGCTTTTGATAACAGGGAGTGGATGTGGCAGCAGATGGAACTATGGAGATTGAAGTAAGTCATACAGTAGAGAAGTCACTGGTGTAATTGAGGTGTGTGGAAGAAGTATGTGTCAGTATGGGGTGATCAGTATGAATCAATTGATGAGAGGTTTTATAGTAGGCAGAGTAAGAGTGAGAAAGCTGACCAGGTTGCCCTGAAATAACTTGAGGATGAGCAAAATGAGACCAAGAGGACATGCATGTCCAAAGTGGAGGGAACAAGGGGAAAATTGACGAATGGAGTGAACAAGGCTTTGAGCTATTGTGGCCTGAACATTCAGGTTGAGATTTATTCAGCTGTGCATATGCATGTATTTTTATTTTGGTTGTAATAATGGTCATTATATGTAAATCAGATTTCTAGGAATATGATCTTTACATTGATAATATTTGGTCATAAAAGAAAAAGTCACCATCAGAAGCACCCATTAATATGACAATATTATTTAGAGACATGGCTTTTTTTTAAAACAATATTGATGACTTCGGTCACTATTTGACTTTGTACATAAAAAAATTCCCTGTAAAGTGACTTTCATAGATGTTAAAATTTGTCATAAAAATCAAAATCATCTTCATCGGAGGCCTCTCCCCCTGCACTAACACCATATGATTCTGAGTCAGATTCTAGATTTAACTGAAGAGCTGCCGATGGTCGAAGCTTGCTTCCATCTCCAACTCCAGGTTTTATATTTTCTTTGTATGATAATAAATTTGCTTTTGGTGATGTGGTTTTTGGTGAAGGTGTTTCCTGAGGATCTTGAACTTTGGATTTATTAGATGAATTATCTGTAATGTATACAGGAACCTTATTAAAGAGAAAACTTTTATGCAAATAATATGGCTAATATGACAGAACTTTTAAACTTTTACCAACTTTGTGACAGGTTAAGAATTAGACCTCTGATTTATGTAACATATGTCAGTGAATTTCAAATTATGAGAATGACAAAAAAAGTCTTCAAATTTCTGTGGTTTCACCTAACTGCTTCATGTGCCTGATTCCACCCACTGACAGCATGTCACTCCCCTATATACCACCCTGCCCAAATGCTTTCAATCCTACACATACTTTTACACTGGTGTTACTGAACTTCACCATTTGTGATTACACTGCCAGTGACAAGTCATCTTAAGAAATATTGTGGCATCATCAGCAGATGAAAAGGAGTTCACAATTTCTTTACTAATGCTTGCGGCACAGCTTTGAAACTGTAGGAGCCCCATAAAGGAGGTCCTTGGATTATATAACTAACTACATTTAAACATATGAAATTAAAGAATTTACCCCATGCTCCCCCAGTTATAACCTCTCTGTCACATCACTCAATATATTATTCAAATCTCCTACCACTAGTAATCAATCCCTTATATCAAAATTTCAGTAGCAATCACTTACTTTTTCCTAAAAGACTTGCATCTCTTCCTCTCTCCTCTTGCTACCAAGTGCATAAACCTTGATCATCACCTACCTCTTGTAGTATACTTTCATTTTTACCTTCACCAGTCTGGAACTCACTCATACTCTTTACCATATTCTCACAACTCCTACCTCAGCAGAAGGTCTACCACATCCTTTGCTCTCACGGTTGCACTAACTAGAAACTTTACTCCTTATGCTTTTCCAAACTATTCTTCCCCTCAAGATTACTTTCACTCACAGCCAGAACATCTAGGCTCCTTTACAAAACAATGCCTACCATTCCCTTCTCATCCTGGTTACATTACTGCACATTCAGACAGTCCCAACATAAGCCTATGAGGAGAACTATATGCTATGCTCCTTCTATGGTTTGGAGCTGCAGTACAGATAAGTTGACAAAATTCACAGGAATAATCCATATACAGGAACCCAAGCATCTGGCAGCAAATAATCATGCCACTTTGTAAGTGAAATCATCACAGTAACAAATATATGAAATATGCTTTAAGGACCTTTATTATTTTTCCCTCGACAATAACAAATATCATATATGAAACATGCATCAAGTACCTGTATTATTTTTCAATGTTGCTTGTATTGCTGCCTCTACACTGTCAACACTATCTGTATCTGTTCCTGGTGGAGGAGGCCAAAGAGTTGGAACACTGGAAGCAAATGGCTTGAGTGTTGATCTGGGGGAAGGAAAAGATATATCATCTTAGACATAGGGCTAATTTTATATATATTTATCATGTATTTTGGAAGTTGCTTATCAAGGAAAGAAGTAACCGCATATGTACTTTATTAATTTTCCTCAAAATTTTAAATCTAACAACATGGAAATGTACCCTTTAAAAAGTATTAACATGAATATTTTGAAAAGCTAACACCAAATGGACCTGTGTGGTGTAGCATTAGCGGTGCTGACTGTGACGCATTCATGGGTCACCTGAAGTCAATGGTATTGCTGTTGAATTTATCAAGAATGGGTGACTATGTTATTGATTGGTTGGTGGTTGGTAAGGATATTCAAAGTATGTTTGGATCAAGAAGTGCCTGAGGATTGGTGGAACAACTCAGGGTAGGTACAATTACAAAGTATACAAATGATTAATACTCAATGCAGTTCACGTAAAAGTTTCTAGGAAGAGAGAGAAGAATTTAAATGAAAAAATAAGGTATGTAAGAGACCAGCTGGCCTTGACATTTCTTAGAGGCCCTGCAGTGGGAAAATTGAAAAGAGCACCCTATCCTTTACTGATCATTGTCTTCTTTGCTTGTATTAATACTATTGCCCTATGTCTCGCTCTCCAAACTCCATGACGTTCTTTGAAGATCTACCACAACCTGTTTCTCTTTTACTGTTTCCTATTATTATTTTTATGTTTTTGTTTTCTTACACCTACAGTATTTCCCTTCTTACATGTGCTTGCTAATCAGTGCTCCTTTTCTAAGTAATTATTTTTTCACAGTAAACGTGATGACTACATGAAAGTCAAAACAACATCTAGTTCTTCAATACGTGTTTTAAGTGTTAATGTTAGGTCTTCTATAAAAAAACATAATGAGATAAGACATTTGGTAAACATTCCACTTTGGCCTATGTATTTTATCTGCAGAAAAGAATGCATGACTGATTCTGTATTAAGTATTTTTACAGTACTCCCTTCTGACGAGAAAAAATCAACAATACATATTTACCAAGATCATCTGGAAACTTATCAAAAGCAGTGAGCAATAAACAGAACATCTGAGTATACTTTGATTTTAATCTGGAGTAAAAGAAGAGAACAAGTAAAGAGTCTGTGAACCTTCTGAAACCCCAATATTCAAGAAAGACTCTACTAACTAATGCTCAATTTTATCTTATTTTTGCAGTTGGCAGATATTTATCTCTAGACATTAAGGAAATTTAACCACATGGTTAGTGATATGGATTTATTAAGTGCATATTTGCCTCCTCCATCTTGACTAGAGAAGCAATGAAAAACTTTAAACTTTCCTCATTTAATTGTTGCAACAGTATACTTCTGTAAAAGTATGAAGTAATCTAAAGGAATACACAGATCTAATGGGAAACCCAGGTGATATGCTGCTTGTAGGAGGGCCAGATATTACCTAAGGAGAATATGGTTAACTATTAGTGGTTCAAGGTTAGGGAGATAAAAAAACAGATTATACTAAGGGGTGACCACTCAAATGAGAAAGTGTGATTTGCACCTGTTTATTGTGTCTTTGTGTTACCGTACTCCCAGAAAAGTCGTAGGTGTGTGCATCTATGATTCACTGTCAAGTACACAAGAAACTGAAATGTGTTACTTACTTCTTTAACTGAACTTGCTTTAAGTTTTAACCATTTCTGCATTAACCTTTAACTTCAGTGACTAGAAAACCTGGTACACTCTGTATGTACAAAAAACTCTTAAATTAAAACATATATTTTATATTATTTATTATACTTTGTCGCTGTCTCCCGCGTTTGCGAGGTAGCGCAAGGAAACAGACGAAAGAAATGGCCCACCCCCCCCCCCATACACATGTATATACATACGTCCACACACGCAAATATACATACCTACACAGCTTTCCATGGTTTACCCCAGACGCTTCACATGCCCTGATTCAATCCATTGACAGCACGTCAACCCCGGTATACCACATCGATCCAATTCACTCTATTCCTTGCCCGCCTTTCACCCTCCTGCATGTTCAGGCCCCGATCACTCAAAATCTTTTTCACTCCATCTTTCCACCTCCAATTTGGTCTCCCACTTCCCCTCGTTCCCTCCACCTCCGACACATATATGTTCTTGGTCAGTCTTTCCTCACTCATTCTCTCCATGTGCCCAAACCATTTCAAAACACCCTCTTCTGCTCTCTCAACCACGCTCTTTTTATTTCCACACATCTCTCTTACCCTTACATTACTTACTCGATCAAACCACCTCACACCACATATTGTCCTCAAACATCTCATTTCCAGCACATCCACCCACCTGCGCACAACTCTATCCATAGCCCACGCCTCGCAACCATACAACATTGTTGGAACAACTATTCCTTCAAACATACCCATTTTTGCTTTCTGAGATAATGTTCTCTACTTCCAAACATTCTTCAAGGCTCCCAGGATTTTCGCCCCCTCCCCCCACCCTATGATTCACTTCCGCTTCCATGGTTCCATCCGCTGCCAGATCCACTCCCAGATATCTAAAACACTTTACTTCCTCCAGTTTTTGTCCATTCATACTTACCTCCCAATTGACTTGACCCTCAACCCTACTGTACCTAATAACCTTGCTCTTATTAACATTTACTCTTAACTTTATTCTTTCACACACTTTACCAAACTCAGTCACCAGCTTCTGCAGTTTCTCACATGAATCAGCCACCAGCGCTGTATCATCAGCGAACAATAACTGACTCACTTCCCAAGCTCTCTCATCCACAGCAGACTGCATAAATATATATATATATAATATATATATATATAATATATATATATATATTATATATATATATATAATATATATATATATATTATATATATATATATATTATATATATATATATATATATATATTATATATATATATATATATTATATATATATATATATATATATATATATATATATATTATATATATATATATTATCCCTGGGGATAGGGGAGAAAGAATACTTCCCACATATTCCCTGCGTGTCGTAGAAGGCGATTAAAAGGGGAGGGAGTGGGGGGCTGAAAATCCTCCCCTCTCGTTTTTTTTTTTTTTTCCAAAAGAAGGGACAAAGAAGGGAGCCAGGTGAGGATATTCCCTCAAAGACCCAGTCCTCTGTTCTTAATGCTACCCCGCTAATGCAGAAAATGGCGAATAGTTTGAAAGAAAGAAATATATACATATATATATATATATTATATATATATATATTATCCCTGGGGATAGGGGAGAAAGAATACTTCCCACATATTCCCTGCGTGTCGTAGAAGGCGATTAAAAGGGGAGGGAGTGGGGGGCTGAAAATCCTCCCCTCTCGTTTTTTTTTTTTTTCCAAAAGAAGGGACAAAGAAGGGAGCCAGGTGAGGATATTCCCTCAAAGACCCAGTCCTCTGTTCTTAATGCTACCCCGCTAATGCAGAAAATGGCGAATAGTTTGAAAGAAAGAAATATATACATATATATATATATATTATATATATATATATTGTATGTATGTATGGTTGCGAGGCGTGGGCTATGGATAGAGTTGTGCGCAGGAGGGTGGATGTGCTGGAAATGAGATGTTTGAGGACAATATGTGGTGTGAGGTGGTTTGATCGAGTAAGTAATGCAAGGGTAAGAGAGATGTGTGGAATTAAAAAGAGCGTGGTTGAGAGAGCAGAAGAGGGTGTTTTGAAATGGTTTGGGCACATGGAGAGAATGAGTGAGGAAAGACTGACCAAGAGGATATATGTGTCAGAGGTGGAGGGAACAAGAAGTGGGAGACCAAATTGGAGGTGGAAGGATGGAGTGAAAAAGATTTTGAGCAATTGGGGTCTGAACATGCAGGAAGGTGAGCGCAATGCAAGGAATAGAGTGAACTGGAATGATGTGGTATACCAGCTGCTGCTGCCTTGCATTAGCAAGGTAGCACAAGGAAACAGAAGAAAGAAAGGCCCAACCCACCCACATACACATGTATATACATACATGTCCACACATGCACATATACATACCTATACATTTCAATATATATATATATATATATATATATATATATATATATATACATATATTATCCCTGGGGATAGGGGAGAAAGAATACTTCCCACATATTCCCTGCGTGTCGTGGAAGGCAACTAAAAGGGGAGGGAGCGGGTGGCTGGAAATCCTCCCCTCTCGTTTTTTTAATTTTCTAAAAGAAGGAACAGAGAAGGGGGCCAGGTGAGGATATTCCCTCTCAGGCCCAGTTCTCTGTTCTTAACGCTACCTCGCTAACACGGGAAATGACAAATAGTATGAAAAAATATTTTTCATTATTTCATTTTTTTATTTTGCTTTGTCGATGTCTTCCGTGTTTGCGATGTAGCGCAAGGAAACAGACAAAAGAAATGGCCCAACCCACCCCCATACACAATGTATATACATGCACGTCCACACACGCAAATATACATACCTATACATCTCAATGTACACACATATATACACACACAGACACATACATATATACCCATGCACACAATTAACACTGTCTGCCTTTATTCATTCCCATCGCCACCTCGCCACACATGGAATACCATCCCCCTCCCCCCTCATGTGAGCAAGGTAGCACTAGGGAAAGACAACAAAGGCCCCATTCGTTCACACTCAGTCTCTAGCTGTCATGCAATAATGCCCGAAACCACAGCTCCCTTTCCACATCCAGGCCCCACACAACTTTCCATGGTTTACCCCAGACGCTTCACATGCCCTGATTCAATCTACTGACAACATGTCAACCCCGGTATACCACATCGATCCAATTCACTCTATTCCTTGCCCTCCTTTCACCCTCCTGCATGTTCAGGCCCCGATCACACAAAATCTTTCTCACTCCATCTTTCCACCTCCAATTTGGTCTCCCACTTCTCCTCGTTCCCTCCACCTCCGACACATATATCCTCTTGGTCAATCTTTCCTCACTCATCTCTCCATGTGCCCAAACCATTTCAAAACACCCTCCTCTACTCTTTCAACCATGCTCTTTTTATTTCCACACATCTCTCTTACCCTTACATTACTTACTCGATCAAACCACCTCACACCACACAGTGTCCTCAAACATCTCATTTCCAGCACATCCACCCTCCTGCGCACAACTCTATTCATAGCCCACGCCTTGCAACCATACAACATTGTTGGAACCACTATTCCTTCAAACATACCCATTTTTGCTTTCCGAGATAATGTTCTCGACTTCCACACATTCTTCAAGGCTCCCAGGATTTTCGCCCCCTCCCCACCCTATGATTCACTTCCGCTTCCATGGTTCCATCCACTGCCAGATCCACTCCCAGATATCTAAAACACTTTACTTCCTCCAGTTTTCTCCATTCAAACTTACCTCCCAATTGACTTGACCCTCAACCCTACTGTACCTAATAACCTTGCTCTTATTCACATTTATTCTTAACTTTCTTCTTTCACATACTTTACCAAACTCAGTCACCAGCTTCTGCAGTTTCTCACATGAATCAGCCACCAGTGCTGTATCATCAGCAAACAACAACTGCCTCACTTCCCAAGCTCTCTCATCCACAACAGACTTCATAAATATATATATATATATATATATATATATATATATATATATATATATATATATATATATATATATATATTGTATGTATGTATGGTTGCGAGGCGTGGGCTATGGATAGAGTTGTGCGCAGGAGGGTGGATGTGCTGGAAATGAGATGTTTGAGGACAATATGTGGTGTGAGGTGGTTTGATCGAGTAAGTAATGCAAGGGTAAGAGAGATGTGTGGAATTAAAAAGAGCGTGGTTGAGAGAGCAGAAGAGGGTGTTTTGAAATGGTTTGGGCACATGGAGAGAATGAGTGAGGAAAGACTGACCAAGAGGATATATGTGTCGGAAGTGGAGGGAACGAGGAGAAGTGGGAGACCAAATTTGAGGTGGAAAGATGGAGTGGAAAAGATTTTGAGTGATCAGGGCCTGAACATGCAGGAGGGTGAAAGGCGGGCAAGGAATAGAGTGAATTGGATCGATGTGGTATACTGGGGTTGACGTGCTGTCAGTGGATTGAATCAGGGCATGTGAAGCGTCTGGGGTAAACCATGAAAAGTTGTGTGGGGCCTGGATGTGGAAAGGGAGCTGTAGTTTCGGGCATTATTGCATGACAGCTAGAGACTGAGTGTGAACGAATGGGGCCTTTGTTGTCTTTTCCTAGCGCTACCTCGCACACAGGAGGGGGGAGGGGGATGGTATTCCATGTGTGGCGAGGTGGCGATGGGAATGAATAAAGGCAGACAGTGTGAATTGTGTGCGTGGGTATATATGTATGTGTCTGTGTGTGTATATATATGTGTACATTGAGATGTATAGGTATGTATATTTGCGTGTGTGGACGTGTATGTATATACATATGTATGGGGGTGGGTTGGGCCATTTCTTTCGTCTGTTTCCTTGCGCTACCTCGCAAACGCGGGAGACAGCGACAAAGCAAAATAAAAATAAAATAATATACATTTATCCCTGGGGATAGGGGAGAAAGAATACTTCCCATGTATTCCCTGCGTGTCGTAGAAGGCGATTAAAAGGGGAGGGAGTGGGGGGCTGAAAATCCTCCCCTCTCGTTTTTTTTTTTTTTCCAAAAGAAGGGACAAAGAAGGGAGCCAGGTGAGGATATTCCCTCAAAGACCCAGTCCTCTGTTCTTAATGCTACCCCGCTAATGCAGAAAATGGCGAATAGTTTGAAAGAAAGAAATATATACATATATATATATATATACACTCTCTTTCCACACAATTTTCATCACTCCCAGAATCTTCAACCCATTCCCCACACTATAACTCACTTCTATTCTTCCATTCGCTGACAAGCCCACATCCCCACTCCCAGATATATAAAACTCAACTTTCACATCTTACAAAAACCTATGAAAAACTTTAAATGTTTGAGAAAAATCTTCAAGCTTAAGGTGGTTAACTCATTCAAACACACAAGTAATAAAAATAATGATGAGTGGCTGAAACACTGACTTCAGATATGCTTAGCTTTACAAAAAAATTAAAATGTTGCATGAATAAAAAAAAAAAAAGTCTCACCTGAGCTTCGAAAGTTTTGATACTGACCACCTTGTAGAGGATACTGAAAACCAGGATTAGTTTTGGCCAACTGCATTTCATACTGGCACTGAAAGAAGGTCCACTAGATGAGGAACTGTGTGACAGGTTATGAGGTGGGGGAAATAGAAAAAAGCATAGACTGACAATATTATCAAATAATGACAATGCAATTTTAATAAGTCAGCATGGGATTCACAAGCACTATCAAAACTCTGGAATGGAAGAAAAGAAAGTAGATAATGAATAAGCATACAAATAATCATTGTGAGGCAAAGCATTCCTTTATTCAAAGGAAGTGCGACAACATTTCCTCATCCTCTACTGAAAAGTCTTTCTGGCTTGAGCTGAGAGCATCTCTGACAACTTCTGCTGCTCTACCTTTCTTCCACTTTTCCATTCTGATGGTACTACAGCCATCTCTTCTGTACACAAAGTAACTCTCTTTCGTTCCTGTTTCTCCTCTAGCTCCACTCTGGATGACTCTCTGATACTTCTTTTACTAATCCTATGCCCCTCCCCATAATCTCTTTTTGACTGTCAGAAAAGTGCTTCTCTCACTAAACACAAGCAAGGCCTATGGCATCCATCCCCATGTACTGAAAGAGTATGCCTCTATACTAGCACCTTTGCTTAATCATCTGTTCAATTTCTATTTAAAACCCAAAACTTTTCCTTCTTCTTGGAAGCATGCATTGATACATCCTATCTTAAAGAAAGGTGACCATTCTGACTCCTCTATCATCCTACTGCTTTCACATCTACCATTTTCAAAGTCTTTAAATACCTCCTCAACTCCAATATCCTTAGACAGCTTGAATCTTTACAGCCTTCTCTCTGGTCCCTATTATGGCTTCCATAAGACAAGATCCACTGGTGATATTCTGTCCTATCTTACTAATGTCTGGTCATCATCCCTGAAAGATTTTGAGTAGTCTGATGTAGTTGCCCTTGACATATACAAAGCTTTTGACAGTATGTGGCACTGGTATCTCACCGCAAGGCTCCCCTCTTTCGGCTTCCCTCCCTCACTTTGCTGCTTAAAATCTAGATTCCTATCCAGCCAATCTATCTTTGTGGTTATTGACAGATCAACCTCCCTCTCCTCTCCATCAACAGTGGTGGCCCTCAAGGTGCTGACCTGTCCCATACATTTTTTTTCTCCTTTTACTCTTTCCTTTCTTCCACAAATAACAAAGTCCACTCATTGCTGATGACTCAACACTGCATACATCCACATCCTTCAATTCTGCTCCCTCTTCTGTCACTCAAGCTGCATCTTGCTTTGATAGATTTTCCTCAATAAACTCACTCTTGGAGAGGATATCTCAGTGGGGTAGAAGAAATCTAGTTTAGTGCCTAAGACCCAGTTTCTACCCATCTATCAAAACTTACAACTCTTGTCTCTCCTTTGACGGTTCTGCAATTCCAACTCTTGACTCAGTGAACATAGTATTACTGTAACATCCACTCTTTATTGGAAACCCCACATTACAGAAATGCCTGAGGCTTCCTCTAAGAAACTGGGAGTCCTGTTTAGATGTCAAAATTCTTTTCTTCAAAGTAGTTGCTCCATTTATGCAATGGATCAATTTGTCCTTGTATGGGGTAATGCTCTCACATCTGAGGAGGTTCTAGCTCTGCAACCTTCCTTGACTGAAGTGAGTCAAAACTAGTCTAACTTATGCACCTTCCCAGGCTAACTTCAATGTGGACTTTTGTCCTTAACTGGAGCCCCTAATGTAAGAAAATAAAAAGTGCTCAAAGACATTTGTATTATAATCTCCTTCATTTCTGACACTGACTTTTATCAGATTATACATCACCAGGGCATGTGAAGCATCTGGGGTAAACCATGGAAAGTTCTGTGGGGCCTGGATGTGGAATGGGAGCTGTGGTTTCGGTGCATCATTACATGACAGCTAGAGACTGAGTGTGAACGAATGGGGCTTTTGTTGCATTTTCCTAGCGCTACCTCACACACGAGGGGAGAGGGGGTTGTTATTTCATGTGTGGCGAGGTGGCGATGGAAATGAATAAAGGCAGACAGTATGAATTATGTACATGTGTATATATGTATATGTCTGTGTGTGTATATATATGTATACGTTGAGATGTATAGGTATGTATATTTGCATGTGTGGATGTGCATGTATATACATGTGTATGTGGGTGGGTTGGGCCATTCTTTCGTCTGTTTCCTTGCGCTACCTCGCTAACGCGGGAGACAGCGACAAAGCAAAATAAATAAATAATATACATTACTTTACCTCACCTTCCTGCCCTAAGAATCCTATCTATCCTTACAAGGCTTCTGCAGCACTTAGAAAGCTAGCCAAGTTCACTGATCAGGACCATAGGTCATAAAGTGTTGTGATGATGCATGTATCCATATGAAAAGAGTGCAAGGTAACTGCATAGTAAGTGTTGTGTTTTCTTTAAAGCAGCTGACAATAAAAACACACAAACAGCTATTGTCAATTAAAATATAGGAGGATTAAGTTTAAAGTTGCTATAAGAAATATTGTAACTACAAAGACATCAATATTTTCGAGCTTTTACTGTGCTGTTTTGCTCTGACATTCTTTTTAATCAACTTTTATGTCATTAATCAAACTTACTCTATATCTGCTTTTTCAGTGTTTTTCCACTTAAACATAAAATACTGAATTTACAAATGCTGACAATATGAGGTACCACTTCTTGGAGCAATATGCTTCAGTGCATTGACGGTACTGTTGATATATTACCCCACGTTAGATTACAATACTGAACAAACCTTTTTCTGCCTGAGTCTTTCTGTGTGGGCTTCTAAAAGCTGATGTTCTCTTCTCAATGCATCAACCTGGGCAAGCAGATTTTGAAAGCGATGTTTTGCCTCTAGTTCCTCCTGTACAAGTTCTCTGTGTAGCTCCTTGATTTTATCTTGTAATTCTTCATATCTAACAACAAAACATCAACTTTCTTCAACAATAATTTCTGGATAATTAGACAAGAAATAATTAAAGCCCGCTCAAACATTTTGATAAAAAGTTAGTAGTGATTTAAGTCATCTCAATTCCACAATTAACAAAAAAGCAATTACCTTTTTTCTCTTCTATGAGTTTTCCTCAAACGTTGCTTTTCCAGTTCAAGGCGATGTATCTCCCTAAGTGGAAAAAACAAGGCTGAAATAGTCATAATTTTACAAAATGCATTACATAAAGTATAACTTTCTGATTTGTAAATCCACATTATATATATCCACCCATTTCCAGATGAGGAAGTGAAATAATGATTACACTAGATATCTGTTCAAACTTAATTATAACTATTGCTACACAATGTGCATTTAGCAAATTCATACAAATCATACCTTTCTCTCACAGCCTTTTGAATTTCAGACAGTTGGTGATCATATTCTGCCATGTCAGCCATCTTTCCAAAATAAGCCTGATTACCTTTGTGGAGCACTGGAATATGACATATGTAAATAGATTTTCATCCAGCAACTTTAAGTGTGCATAACTGTAAGATACAGTCATTCCATTAAAACAATAAACATGCACAATATTTGAAACAATATGAAAATACCTTCAAAGTGTTCCATTTGAAGGTACTGTATTCCTGTAGACAAGGGAGTAAGAATACTATGTACACATTCTCTGTGTGTCATAAAGTGCATCTAAAAGGGGTAAGAAAAGGGGAATGGGTATTCTTTCCCTATGTATCATCACTTTCTAAAAGTAGGAACAGAGGAAAAAGCATAGTGAGGATTTTTTCTTAATCATTCAACAGTCTGTTTCTGATGCTACCTTGCCAGAGACTGGAAAGGCAACCAATTTTATATCATTATCACAAGCCCACAATCTACAATAGAATGAACTTTGACATTGCACTTTTACAACCTTTGATAATTTGGGTAGAGACTTGAATAATGACATGCAAGCACTTGTACTTGTGAGAGAGCTGAAAAACAAATATTTTCTTCATTCTTATATTCAACATATAAAATAATCTTTCCCTTTAACCTTTACATAATGACTCACATCAAATGATGCTTTTCTTACAAACAACAGCTGACATCAATTGTTGTCCTAAGTTTTCTGGCCTCTGTTTAAACATCCAGATACCTTTTCATACCATCAGAAGCCTACAGAATCTGTAAAAATTAGTGGCCTACAAAACTTCTATACATTATTACAGTGAAAGTAATGTATGAAACAAACTTCTGAAATGATTCTATCATTGCTATATGAATATCTTTGGAACTGTAAAGCTACATTTTTTAAAGATTTAACGTGAATTTTGAGGGTTGGAAAGGCAAGCATAGTGGGAAAAAATAGATTTAATATCATTCATATGATTTTTCTTTTTCATTTTTGATCACTGAAAATCAGGTAGCATTAAAGTAAATCATTACCTTTTGTTCTGTGGTGAAAACTTGTGTGCTTTTTTTACTCTCTCCTATCACAAATTTGTTGGCTAAAATAAAAAACTCATCTTACAGCTACAAGTAGAATGATAATTTCTTTATAATCTCACCTGATGAGGGTAAATACTTACCTTAAAGGTTGCCAAACCAGGTCTAGTTTAGCTGTACATTGTAACTGCATTAGCTTTTGGATATCAAATTACTTCGTTTTGCAATGGTAATATAATGTTTCAAGATTACAATAATAATGGCATCAAATGATCAAGAATGGTTAATTTTTTCTATGATGTTTGATAAGACAACAGTGGCTTGAGGCACAATCACAGACATTCTGGATTTAAGTAATGTAAAAGTAGGTATAACAGATCACAAAAAAAATCATGGAAATTAATGAGGCTATTTGTACCACACTCAGCCATGAAACATGGTTCCCACCCATAAACTGCATAAGTACTGGTATAGTTCTACTACAAGTCTCAGATGCTAAATGAGGTCAAATTAAATTTTTGTGTTCTTTTAACTTTTTTTGTACACGTTGTACACCTACTTTTATGATAATTAATCCCAGATCTTCACTGATCTTTATACCTCCTACTACGATCGTCTTAACTGATATCGTCGAATAAAATACTTAAATTCACGCCTCACCATGATTACTCTACTCTCTGAACTGTGCACTATCATTGCAAGAAAAAATCACAATATCCATACGTAAATGCATTACAAGATCATTCTGAATCTTTATATACAACCAGTTTCTCCAGCTATATTTTCAGCCATACAAATAACCAATATCTACATGCTTTAGCCCTACCAGAAGGAAACCCTGTACGATTTAAGTTCAGAACAAGATTTGCATACGTTTTCCGAAAAAAAAGCTTACCTCAGTCCAAAGTGACAGGAGCGTCATTTGATACCGCTAATTCGTAGATCTTGGTAAAGTTAAAAAATACCGATACCTTTTATCAAATGCCATGAGAGACACAGTATTGATACCTATTGTTCAGATTTGTTGAACTTCCGGAGGTCTTGCCTCAGGAACGGCACCTCCGTTTTTCTCTTGATACGTAGAAAAAACTATTCCTATCATTCTATGTACATTAAATTTACTCAATTAAATTATGTTGACTTCCTTTCTCTTATTTTCCAAAATTTATAAATCAGGTCTTTAACAGTGATTACATTTTCATTTCCAAACAAGAGTTGTCAGGTTATCTTATTTTGTTCTATATTTTGTCCTTGGTGAAGTTGATCACTTATTTCCTCTGATATTCTTTGTTTACATTCCCAGTGGCAGCAGCTACGGGCATACAAATTCTCATAATACCACACTACAGACGTAACATATTTCTCTTACATTGTTTTCGTATGAATTGACGACATTACCTTTTTTATTTTAAGATTCTATAAAAAAAAAAATCAGTTTGATTATCTATATCTCATACAAACTTCTCTTTTGGTGAGGATAATCGTCTCATTTAAATTGCAGAATTCGCGACCATTTTGGTGGGGGAAAAGGTTGTCGACAGAAGCAACATTACCTCCTATCGATGCATCCAGTGTGCTGAGTGAGGCTCCTTGCTAAGGTAACTTAACTGAAAAAAGGATTATAATACGTCAAAGTATATATGATAGTCATGTATTTATACAGTGTACATGTATACATATCAAGAGAACGCAATCTGCTGTTAAGAAGAGATGAAGACGCCTATTCAGGTGTTTGCCTGAGTTAACATGGTAAATTACCAGTTAGCCACTCAGTGAAACTAATTTTCGATATTGAAAGCTATTGTTCTACAGTTGTGGAGCATGATTCCGAACTTAATAGTCAATTTAATGCAAGTGAATTAAGCAGTAGTGGCGAGGGTTATGAATAGCAGACAGTTTAGGATTGAGCAGTATAAAAGTACACGAAATACTTAACAGTATATACTTAAAACCTAGAAAATCCACTTAACCTTTCCAAGTAGTCAAGATATAGCATATGTTCAGTATTTTAGTCGTAATGTACCAACCACATTCAGGGTTAAGCATCATAATAACTGCCAACAAATGTCAGCCTAAAGATAATAGATCGAGCAGTATGACAAAGCCCCCAAATATGCCCAAAGTGCCCATAATGTACCAAGATATCAGTGCATCATCCAAATTGCATTAGGTATGTTCAGATGAACTATTAGAACAATATTTGATATATGATGAAAAAGATTTGTTCCGAGTCAGGTAACAGAATGGTAATTTTCCATACTGCTCTTACCAGTACCGTCACCCGAACACCAACATGCATTGTATTGGGCAGTTGCCGTTTCTAGTATTTGAACTTCTGTGGGTTGAACCCTGGATAGACCCTTGGTGACTCCTGGTCATTGACCCTATCCATTGCATCATGTTGGCCTGTGATATGATGCACTTGCTTTTATGCTTGTAGATTGATGGAATATTATCCAGAATAACACAGTTTCAACCATCCTTGTTTATATGGTTAGCAGACACTTTGACTTCTGTGATCTGAGTATTAATCCTGGCCCACTCTTATCATTAATGTAACTCAATGAGTGATGATGAGACACTTATCATTGTCTGATGATCTGTCTAGATAGTCAGTGCTTACAAACATACACAATGTTGATCTCAGCCCACCCTTTTTGTAGATTCTGTGTGAAAAAAATGTTAGATAGCTTTAGGTGGACTGAGATCCACATGCAGGGGCGTATCTAGGGGAAATAGTGCCTATAGCAAGCACTGAAATTGCACCCCTGGCTTGATTAAAAATGTACATACAGTGGATGCATATAAAAAATATATACAGTGTAATTATAAACTGTTGAAGAGTTAGGCCAAACTTAAATTTATATAAACTATTAAAGACTTAAGAGACTTATTTGATCAAAATTGTAATGTAGAAGCGGTAATGCAACTGATAGCAAAATATTACTGTAGTTGAAAAGTAAGGGAGTTTCTTTTTTTATCTCACAAAACCAAACCATCAAATATGTCAGTCAGGTAGCTTATGTCAAAATAAAACCTGTTGAGTAGCGCCCAGGGCACCTGCCCAACCTGCCATACCCTAGATATGCCTTTGTCCACATGGGCCTAGATTGAAAGAATTCCACAGATTTCTTGAATTGATAGAATGATTATATAGAGTTACATAGAAAAGCAATAAGAAACAGACAGTTGGATCCTTTCTAGGCTTTTACGCTGAAGCAGTGGAAAAGCAAACATAACATTTGTGAACTTCGTATCTACGAAATTGCAAATGATAGTAGTCAAAGACTTGAGGCAAAATATTCATCATTTAATCTTAAATGGTACTTTCATCTTTGGGTGCTCTAGCTTTAAATATCTACTTCGATAGGGATTGTTAGTCTTTGATGATTTTAAAGGTTTGTATCAGGTGACCTCAACCCTTTTTACTTGGAATAAGATTAGGTTTTGTAGACTGTACCTATGAGATTTATTTCTCACTCAGTACTTACTGCTGTAATTTTTGTAGCTGAAAGTGAGAAATCCTATGAGTGCTTGTTTTTTACTGTTAGTCAGGTTACTTTACTTGTGCACAACCCTAGATCAGGCACCTGAGAACTGGCAGATAATATATGCACTGTATAATGTCTGTTTAAAGGCAAGGGTGAAAAAATATGAATGTTCAGATTATAGAGGTATGATCTTGTTGGGTAAGGTGTATGGGAAAGTGGGGATTGAGAGGGAGGTGTCATTTTCAGAGCTGACAATTTGGGAGGGGCAGTGTCATTTCACTCACACCACAGGGTTTGAGTGTTTTTGCTGAAAATTGTATCAGTAATACATAAAGAGAGAGTTATATTTTTTTTTTTTATAGATCTTTGACTATTAGAACATACTCAATACAGTTTACTGGAAACAGATGTCATATTTCTTTCTCCCAACAGTTAATGGTGTTTATTAGACATTGCCAAGAGTGAGGTGTGACATAAAAGATGGCAGCAGTGTCTCCTCCACATCCTCCAAATGATCCTGACTTAGAGATTAAAGTGAAAAAAAGTAAGTATGAAGACTTTCTCAGCTATGAATTCAACAGAAAACATTATTATACAAGCAAATATGAATTACTTATGCTGAAAGTTTTCAGGTATTGGAGGGAATGGTATCAAGAGTTGTGATCATAGCTGAATGTCCACTAACTGATATGCTTCTATTTGATTTTGTATCAGAGGCCTTGTTGAAGAGAGGAAATGTCGTTATATGTGAAGATTAATTCATTTTTACTATTCTGCAGATCTTTTAAAATCATAATAGATAGTTTGATTTTTCTTTTTTTCAAATTATCAAAATACTTTGATATCTTTCATACCTGTTTGTCAGGAAGCAGATTATTGAACCTTTGATGAAAATCCTTGGTTGGCTCCTTGCTCCTTCCTCTGTTCATATTTCGTAATGTACTGTAGTACTGCAGGAGGGGAGGATTTTGAACCACCATGCTCCCATCCCTCATAGTCACCCTCTGTGAATGGAGATGTGTGGATTTTACCAATATTCTTCCATCCCTGTCCCTTATGATACTTTATTTTATTTGCATTTGGTATTTACCAAATTGCAGACATCATAATTAATCAGAAATGATGTGGTGTTAACTCATAAATATAACATAATTGATAGTGTTGAATTTTGTAGGTTTTGATAAACCAAAATATTGTATGTGTAAATTCCCCCCTTTTTTTTTTATAGCCTTGGAACGCGTAAGTGAAAACATTCACATTTCTGCCAATGAACCATCATTAGCAGTGTACCGTCTTCAGGAGCATGTGCGTCGTGCTCTACCTCCGACTGTCACACGCAGACAGCATGTTACTGCACTCCATTCTCAGCTGCAAGGAGCTTGTTATGATGTGGAATATGCTTTGAGGTAATTAAACTTACTTTAGATCCATTTAAGTGCAATGTCATTAATCCAGTATGTCTCTGTATTTTATGAGAGTTTACCAAAAAAGGTATCCTTTATTGCAGTTTAAGTTTATTGTGGGTTAAAGATATTTTATTTTTTTTTATTTTGCTTTGTCGCTGTCTCCCGCGTTTGCGAGGTAGCACAAGGAAACAGATGAAAGAAATGGCCCAACCCACCCCCATACACATGTATATACATACACGTCCACACACACAAATATACATACCTATACATCTCAATGTACACATATATATACACACACAGACATATACATATATACACATGTACATAATTCATACTGTCTGCCTTTATTTATTCCCATCGCCACCTTGCCTTACATGGAATAACATCCCCCTCCCCCCTCATGTGTGTGAGGTAGCGCTAGGAAAAGACAACAAAGGCCCCATTTGTTCACACTCAGTCTCTAGCTGTTATATAATAATGCCCAAAACCACAGCTCCCTTTCCACATCCAGGCCCCACAGAACTTTCCATGGTTTACCCCAGACGCTTCACATGCCCTGATTCAATCCATTGACAGCATGTCGACCCCGGTATACCACATCGATCCAATTCACTCTATTCCTTGCCCGCCTTTCACCCTCCTGCATGTTCAGGCCCTGATCACTCAAAATCTTTTTCACTCCATCTTTCCACCTCCAATTTGGTCTCCCACTTCTCCGCGTTCCCTTCACCTCCGACTCATATATCCTCTTGGTCAATTTTTCCTCACTCATTCTCTCCATGATAATTTCATAAATATTTTCTTTGCAAATATTTATTTATTATTTATTTTGCTTTGTTGCCGTCTCCCACGTTTGCGAGGTAGCGCAAGGAAACAGACGAAAGAAATGGCCTAACCCACCCCCATACACATGTATATACATACACGTCCACACACGCAAATATACATACCTATACATCTCAATGTACACATATATATACACACACAGACACATACATATATACCCATGCACACAATTCACACTGTCTGCCTTTATTCATTCCCATCGCCACCTCGCTACACATGGAATACCATCCCCCCTCCCCCCTCATGTGTGCGAGGTAGCGCTAGGAAAAGACAACAAAGGCCCCATTCGTTCACACTATGTCTCTAGCTGTCATGCAATAATGCCCAAAACCACAGCTCCCTTTCCACATCCAGGCCCCACACAACTTTCCATGGTTTGCCCCAGACGCTTCACATGCCCTGATTCAATCCACTGACAGCACGTCAACCCCGGTATACCACATCGATCCAATTCACTCTATTCCTTGCCCGCCTTTCACCCTCCTGCATGTTCAGGCCCCAATCACTCAAAATCTTTTTCACTCCATCTTTCCACCTCCAATTTGGTCTCCCACTTCTCCTCGTTCCCTCCACCTCCGACACATATATCCTCTTGGTCAATCTTTCCTCACTCATTCTCTCCATGTGCCCAAACCATTTCAAAACACCCTCTTCTGCTCTCTCAACCACTCTCTTTTTATTTCCACACATCTCTCTTACCCTTACATTACTTACTTGATCAAACCACCTCACACCACACATTGTCCTCAAACATCTCATTTCCAGCACATCCATCCTCCTGCGCACAGCTTTATCCGTAGCCCACGCCTCGCAACCATACAACATTGTTGGAACCACTATTCCTTCAAACATACCCATTTTTGCTTTCCGAGATAATGTTCTCGACTTCCACACATTCTTCAAGGCTCCCAGGATTTTCGCCCCTCCCCCACCCTATGATTCACTTCCGCTTCCATGGTTCCATCCGCTGCCAGATCCACTCCCAGATATTTAAAACACTTTACTTCCTCCAGTTTTTCTCCATTCAAACTTACCTCCCAATTGACTTGACCCTCAACCCTACTGTACCTAATAACCTTGCTCTTATTCACATTTACTCATATCTTTCTTCTTTCACACACTTTACCAAACTCAGTCACCAGCTTCTGCAGTTTCTCACATGAATCAGCCACCAGCGCTGTATCATCAGCGAACAACAACTGACTCACTTCCCAAGCTCTCTCATCCACAACAGACTTCATACTTGCCCCTCTTTCCAAAACTCTTGCATTCACCTCCCTAACAACCCCATCCATAAACAAATTAAACAACCATGGAGACATCCCACACCCCTGCCGCAAACCTACATTCACTGAGAACCAATCACTTTCCTCTTTTCCTGCACGTACACATGCCTTACATCCTTGATGAAAACTTTTCACTGCTTCTAACAACTTGCCTCCCACACCATATATTCTTAATACCTTCCACAGAGCATCTCTATCAACTCTATCATATGCCTTCTCCAGATCCATAAATGCTACATACAAATATCTTTGCAAATATCTATTTATATTTTACTTAATATAGTCTTCTGTAATCATCTGATTGAAATTTAAATGGCAAAATTAGGGCCTATATACAGCAACAGATGAATAATGGAAATGAGTCAGTAGAAGAATAATATCTTTGTAGTTACAAAGAGTTCCTTAATGTTTCTCACCTTTGGACATAGTTCTGAAAGTATCTGAGGGAGAACTTGCTCAGTGGGAGGTTGAAGCTCAATTTTATCACATAAGTTGTATCCATGAGGATTCAACTCCTTTATGCATCATAAAGCACATGAAGCAAGCATGCCTAGTATACATTATAAGACAGAGATGGGTGCAGTGGGGAAAGTGGGAATGTACCAGGTGTACCACAGAGGTTGTAAGTTCCGAGAGAAGGCATATAACGGTCCACTATGGTTACAAGAAGGATATTTAGACCTCCAGACTACAGCAGTGACTTGTTCTTTGTTTGGATTGCCATCCATTGTAAATCTATAGGTTCTACAAAGAGCCCAGATTTGACTCGTGGCAGTAAATAAGATAATACCTTGCTACTTAGGTGTACATTGATGCATTAACCTTCTTCACCTTCGTCATTGAACAAATTGAATTGCCATTGTGACATCACACCCTTAATGTAAACCCACTTTTACCAGTAACAACTATTTCCTCCTTTCCTACTCCCACACACACCTTACTCTCCCGGTAAAAGATTCCTACTGCATTTAGTAGCTTCCTTCATGCCCCATCTGTTTGTAACACTTTCCACAAGGCATTTCTGTCATTCCTGTCATATGCTTTCTCCAGATCCATAGATGCTACATACAAATCCCTCTCTCTTGATGTAGTACTTACATATATTCTTTAAAGCAAACACTTCATTGACACATCCTTTAACACTCCTGAAGCCACTTGTCAAAAGAAAAAGATGCCACCCAAAGATCACATAAACAAACTTTTTAACCTGATCTTCCATTTTATTAAAATAAAACTAGAAGGATGCAAGTGAAATGAAAACAGAGAATTATGTAAATGGTTACAAAATGTGTGTGAGTAAAAGCTAGTGCCATTTCATTTTTTCACTCATTTTCAGGCAGAAGCTCAGCTTGTTCATTTAGTTTTTCAACAATGATAGTGCCTAAATACACTTGGATTTACTTCATGAAAGTCATTTTGAGCATGTACACTTGAAAGCAATATTTATAGGCCACAATTATTTGTAAATAACTTTATACTGGGTGGGATCCATACAGGATGCAGGAATTTAATAGAGAATAACATTGACTTTGAATTGAACATTGGAAGTTTTTTAAATTAAGGACGACTGTCATTAAAACATTGATATTCTTTTTCAGTGCTGTACGAGTAATGAAGGATGCAGGTGAAAAATTCACTTCCTTGCAGGAACTTTTAAAGAGTGCCATATTTCATCGTCAGCAGCTGAAATATGAACAGACACGCAGGTATGCAGTATCTACTGGTTCAGTTTGCTTCTGAACGAATAGTGCTTCATTATTTTGTGATTAATGTTCAAGATGCAATTGCTTTGAGTGTTGAAGGAAAGATAGAAGGGAGTGTGCTATGACAGCTGTCTCAAATAGTATTTGTGAAATTTGATAATCTGGAGGAATTGGATACCCTTTATCACATCTAAGTGATATGGTGAAGTAATTACCAAGTGTTAGACTTAGGAGAATCTTCTCACAGCATTCAATTCTGGCTAAACTTACTTCATATATCAGTTCATTGGCAGCTTTAGCCCCTTCCTACCATGACTAGATTTTTGTAGAGATTTTATTTAAATGAACTAATTTGCTCGGAAGACTTTAATGTTCCACTTCAAATTTATTGTTTTTTAATGATTAGTAAACTGTGCTTGGCTGATACAGTTTAGTATTTCATTTCTGCTATTAAGCTTTCAATTATTGGACTCATAGTGCAAATCACAATCCATAAACCTCTCTCTGAAATTTTTGTGATTTATTGACTCTTCCCTGCTATATAGGAGTAATTCACTTTATATTGTAGAAAGGTTAACTTTTCATTAATCTTTATATCAAAATATATGCATTTTTGAAAACAGTCTCTGGAAAAAAAAAATCTCAAAGATGTCTTTGAATTTGCCTAATTTATGGCTGAGGACACTTGTACACTCAGTCATGTTCAGCACACTCCAATCCAGGCTCAAGCTTTCTCTGCCAATTTTTGGTTTATATTAGTCCACACCATATTTTGCCTTTTTGTATGCTTTTATATGCTATGCATCAAACTGTTGTCTTATGAAACTCATGTGAAATAAAAAGAATTTGAGAATCAAAGTTATGAATGGGTTATTGCTCCATGAATTCCTGACAGATTCATATAATTCATTAAAAACACCTGAGCCAGCATAGTCATAACGAGAGAATCAGGCCCCAGTGGCACCATAAAGTATTTTTCATTACTCCCGTAGTCTACAGCTTTGTTTGTAAGTAGTGGATGAAAGATTGAGAGAGCCTGTGCTAGATGCTAGAGTCATGAGAGGATTCTTTGGAGACTGACCATTTTGCAGTGTAAGGAAGAATGGAGAGGTTAAAGTGTTGGCAAGCTAGAAGATGAATTGGGAAGAATACAGGGAGAAGTATGAAAGGAAGGTCACTGAAAGCTTGGATGGAAGTGTAGTGAATGTAGGATTGCAGTCGTGTGTGAATGAGGTGTTTAAAGTGTTTAGAGAAATACTAGTAAAGGTTGTAGAATCAGTATTTGGATACAAGGTAGTGAAATACAGGTATAAAAAGGGCAGTGCATAGTGGAGAGAAGAGATTTGAATTGCTGTGGAAGAGAAGAAAAAGGCATATGGTAGATTGCTCAATAGGAATGTACCAATGGAAGTTCAGCAAAGGAGGAAAGAATGCAGAATATGTAAGCAGAATGTTAAGAAGCTGATAGAGAAAGCAAAGAAAGAATAAATGAAGATTTTGGAAGAAAGTTAAGTGAAAATTTTGGGGATAATAAGAAATTATATGGGTAGAAGGTAAAAAAAAGGAAAGAGGTGGATGTAAGGGTGGAAATGTTGATGTGAGAAGTAAGGAAAGGGAAATGCTGATTCAAAAGGAGGAAGTGAAAGGAAGAAAAATAGGTAAATTTCAAAATATCACTGTCCTGATCACAAAAACAAAGTTTCAAGGGAATATTAGCCATTTTCTGTTCTTTCTAGACAATTAGAAAATAACACTTATTACCCAGGAACAAAAAAGAAATTTAAACAGTGTTATTTATCCCAATGTTCTGCAACTCTGCAGCTGAAAAAGCCTTTTCCCACTCATACAAATATTATGTCATTCCTTTTCCCAGTAATTTCATATACTTATTCCTTGTAGAGAATAGTGATGTTGCCAAAATTATTTAGTAATCAGAGAATTTGTATTGGAGTTTTTGGAGTCTGCATCTCTTTAGATAAAATAATTTTAAATCTCTGAGTTCCTTTATAAGATTTAATTTTTTTTGCAACCGATTGACTCCAAGAGCATATACTTCTTGCACTTAATAATAGCAAAGAAAATTTTTTTTTTATATTTTTCATACCATAATTCATTACTTTGCATTCATCGGCACTAAAACGCATTACCATATTCCTGACCACTTTCTCACTTGTCTAAATCACACCAAATCTGACTTTGGTTAGGCATTATTTCATAATTTTATGATTGGTAGGTTTACAAATTATCCTGGTGTATCATATCTCCAGATCATTTATAGATAATTAAAGTAATGAGTTTAGGAGTGAACCCTTTGGTATCCTTCTTGTCATACTGACTCGGTTAGATGCTTCTTGGTTTAATATCACTCATTGTTTTCCATCTGTGAGCCACTCCTGTCGATGTAGATATTTGATTTCTGTCCAATAAGCTTCTTTCACATATCAGTCTTGTACTTGGTACTTTGTCTGCAGCTTTTTTGAAGTTTAATAAGATAATGTGAGGTTATTTTGAAATCCCGGTTGTTCTGCATTTGAGAAAAATTTAATCAGATTTGTTAAATAATTTTTTATTATGAAAACCATGTTGATAATTAGTTATTAGTTTATCATTATTTCTTTATTTAGAACATTTAGGAGTGAGCATTAGGTAAAATTCTAGTGGTAATTTAGAACATTAGGTTGAAGTAGTCGGTAGGAACATTAGTTAGGAGCCACTGAAAACAGTTCTAGAGTTACCCTCTGCCAGTGGCCTGTGAAGGGGGAGGCATATTAGAATAAGAAGTGACACTGTAGTTCACTGGTTATGGGAGGCTCTTTTCCTGTGGCCACCCCCTTGAGGGAATTCCCAAAGGAAATGGGCATCAGAGATATAGATAAATACATAGAAATTTTACTATTTTACCCTAGTTATTGTTTCTTTATTTATATCTTAGAGTAAGATTGATAGATCAGTAGTTTAAAGAGCTTTATCAGCTGTCTCCTGTTGTTAAAAGTTCTTGTTTTATTCGCAAGATTCTGGCTATTTGGGACTTTCCATCTCTTGTTGGAATTTATTGAATGTCATGGTAATCAGAAATGCTATCTGGTAGATTGTCTTTTTTTAAATTCTGGGAGAAGTGTTTTTTGGACCAGTTGACCTACTCAGTTTAATGTTTCTAAATTTTCAAGTATTTGATTATTTATTTATTATACTTTGTTGCTGTCTCCTGCGTTCGTGAGGTAGCTCAAGGAAACAGATGAAAGAAAGGCCCAACCCACCCACATACACATGTATATACATACAAGTCCACACACACACATATACATACCTATACATTTCAACACATACATATATATACATACACAGACATATACATATATACACATGTACATAATTCATACTTGCTGCCTTTATTCATTCCCGTTGCCACCCCGCCACACATGAAATGACAACCCCTCCCTCCACATGCATGCAAGGTAGCGCTAGGAAAAGACAACAAAGGCCACACTCAGTCTATAGCTGTCATATATGATGCACTGAAACCACAGCTCCCTTTCCACATTTAGGCCCCACAAAACTTTCCATGGTTTACCCCAGACGCTCCACATGCCCTGGTTCAATCCATTGACCGCATATCAACCCCAGTATACCACATCGTTCCAATTCACTCTATTCCTTGCACAGCTTTCACCCTCCTGCATATTCAGGCCCCGATCGCTCAAAATCTTTTTCACTCCATCCTTCCACCTCCAATTTGGTCTCCCGCTTCTCCTCATTCCCTCCACCTCTGACACATATATCCTCTTTGTTAATCTTTCCTCACTCATTCCCTCCATGCCACCAAACCATTTCAAAACACCCTCTTCTGCTCTCTCAACCACACTCTTTATTACCACAAATCTCACTTACCCTTTCATTACTTACTCGATCAAACCCCCTCACACCACATATTGTCCTCAAACATCTGATTTCCAACACATCCATATAGTTTTGAATGAATGCTTAATTTCTCATTTTCTGTCTCAGGAAATGCATTTTGTGCTTGTATTGTGTTTTAGAAATTTTCATCCATAAGCACTGAATCAAAATACTTTAGTAGGGAAGCCATGTTTTTCTTGTCAGTAATTAAGATGTCATTGTCTTGTGCATCTTCATATATAAATGATTCTTGAGATTGTTTTTTATGTTATGTGGCATTCCCATTACAGATCCCTTTTTTACTGATTCTGATTATTTTCCCACAATCTTTTTATTTGTCTGCACAAATCATGAGCCTGTGGATTGTTGCCTAGATGTGCTGTGTGCATTTATTTTATTCATAATTACATATTTCGTATCTTTATTTACCCAGTCATGCATATCTCTTTCACCACTTCTCTTTTCCTTTGGGAATACAGTCTCTCTCTCAAGGATAAATATAATGTGTTAAAAGCTACTCCACATCTTTTCAATTTTGTACTTGTCTAAAATTCTAATCCAGTGTACATTATCAATGTCCTGATGCATTTTATTGAAATTTGCTAATGTAAGGTTAGGTATTGTCATGTTTTTATCTTGAAAATCAAAGCAGAAATTTATAATGAATCAGAAAATATTGAGATCCCTTTTACCTAGCTTTTCTCAAACCTCACAGAAGTTAGTTACATCTCTGTTTGTAGGTATCACTAAGCCTGATATGTTGTTACTTCTTACTGATTGTAGGTTCATTTGATATGAAAAGAAATGTTCAGTATAATTTATTTCTCTGTTTCCCTCATGATGATTTTACAATAAAACCCACCTAATTTTAGCAATGTTTAGGTCTCCTACAATTATTTCTTGTATGTATCGAAGGACTTAAACTTTTTAATTTAAACATATTATTTTTTATTCATTGTTCCATGGGTCTATATTGTATACTTTTTTGGCATTTTCTGTACACTTTCTTTCCTCATATTGTAAACATGTCATATCCAACAATGGATATACTTTTAGTCAGCGTTTCACCCCTTTTCAGGCAAATTTTGTTAGCTTTGTCATGTTTAAGGAATTTTACTCATATGCAAAGGTATGTACATCATGAGTCTTTTTTGATCAGAATGAATTTTGGAAAGTCTAACCTTTCAATTTCATCTTTCCAGTTCATATTACAAGGAAGTTTTACTGATTTTTTATAATAATTACTTAGATCTTTATCTTAATCTTCACTTGCATTGATTAGAATTTACAGGGACCCATATGTAAACTCTAAGAAATACTAAATAGTTTGGTTTGAAAATCTTGATTCTCTGCAAATATTAGAATCAGATGCTGTAAAGTCATTTTTCTCATTCACTGTGTTGTGACCTTCAAAAGAAAATAAGCTGCAGAAGTAATTTATTTCATTAAATATAGACTTTAATTCAAAGGAGACAGCATGGATATTGATCCATTGCCTGTAGAATATTTTGTTACCTTGAGCTTTATTTACATTTACATGGAATCAACTAAGTGCACATGAGATTTCGTATTCTGCTGAAATTGATTTTGTAGAACTAGGATCCTGGAACCCTATGACACTTAATTCCCATGGATGGACTTGTTGTCCTACACCCTTATCCCTAATAATATGCAAGCGTATTCTTCCCATGTAAGCCAGGAATGAAGTGCAGAATACATGTATGAGCTTTCACTGTTAGAGATATTTCTGTTTTCAAATGCAGGACACCTGCAGAGATTTTTAAGTTGCCATCCCATTTACCACAATTGGGATGAGTGTGTTCGTGTTTAGTGTAGACATTTAAATTGAAGATTTCATCCTGGACTGGTATTATGAAACTTTGTTAGGGTAACTGCATTTTTGCATTGTGGTCCAGCTTCCTGACTGTTTGTGCTTATTTTTTATTGTTTTAGCTCAACAAACTTGAATTATATGTGGCTAAATTCAAGAGTGTCACTTGAGTTCCCTAGGTAATGTTGGGTTACTCCTTAATGCAGACAAATCAGTTGCAATAAATGTTTTTGCAGCTGCCCTGCATATGAGAACAGGAATGTCATATTCAAAATTAATTTTCCTCTTGATTGAAGCAACAAAGAACAAGCCTTTCACAAGTTTTACAACAAATAACAAATTCCTTGTATTACAGTTTTATTAGATTATGAATATTATTCAATAGATTGATTATTTTTTTTCGTCATATACTGTTATAGATGGTTAATCATTGACACAAAAATATTTATTTCATGTAACTATAAAATCATTTGGCTTACATTACCTTGGTATCTGTGCATCAAATTGATGAAGCAATGTAGATGTTGTCCTTTAATTCATTGGTATTATTTTCACTTTTGTAGGTGTGGTTCCGTGGTGGCTACAAACAGTGCATGTAATTCTGTGAGTAGGTTGCCCACATAAGACACTTTGCGATATTAAACAAATATTTTACTTTTTTTATTGTGGATTGGCATTTTCTTAAGTAAAGGGCAAACATTTATTTCATGTGGTACTAAATAGGCTTGGGCAATGATGTACTTTTGTTGCTTTGTATTGGCTTTTCTTCTCATTTTCCTAATTATAATGCAGTTAATGTATCACTAAAAGTTGGGAGCAAACCAAATATATTTATATTTGCTGTGCTCTTTTCACTTTAAATTTATGCTGAAAGTAGACTTCAAAGTCAACTAGTCAGTAAAAGTCAGTGATACATTGTCACTCCAGTCATCACTGTGCAGAAATCAGACTTAGCAAGCATTAATGTGTTTGGAAGATTATTTAGTATCTGTTGTAAGTTTTCTACATATAGAGGGAAGGAATAATACTTATGATTAATTCTGCTGTATGACCAAAACATCAGAGATCTAACTAATAAGACTCTTAACTTTTTCTTTTAAGATTTGGAGAACAGTACTTTACAGTGCTCTGTGAAGTTCTGTAATTCTCTTATGACACTTTAGGTCTCAGGTTAGTGAAACTTTTGCAAAATTAGCTAGTTTAGGAGATATCTACAAATTTTTATCAAGTTAGTATCCTTTATGTTATCTTTTAACATTTTAGGGTGGTGCCTCACAGACAAAAGAAATGATCAGCTTGGTACAACAATGTAACATAAGTGACAAAATATATTGCCTATTGGACCTGCTTCAACTCATCATCTGTAAATATGGAAGAGTAAATGAGAACATCTGAGGCAGTGTTAGGTGGTATGAACTGAACAGTAAGGGAATTAATCAGTATCTGAGGATCACATGCACCTTTTGTGGTTACTGATTTAAGAGCTAGGGTCTTCAGTTCCATCTCCACAGATTGGCAAAGGGCAGGAATGCCCAACTCTCAGAAATTGGCTTGCTATCCTGCTTCTCTGGGATGAAGGTATAAGGAGGAGGTAGATCATGGAAGTGCATTGAGAAAAGCTTAGATTCATTTTAAGTAAGGATAACAGGGGATATATGTGCCAGAGGTAGAGGGAACAAGGAGAAATGGAAGACCAAATTGGAGGTGGAAGGATTGAGGGGGGTAAACAGTATGCATAGAATAAAGTGCAGTGGAACAATGTGGTATACTGGGGTCGATATGCTATCAATGGACTGAACCAGGGCATGTGAAACGTTTGGGGTAAACCATGGAAAGGTCTGTGGGGCCTGGTTTTGGATAGGGAGTTGTGGTTTTGCTGCATTACACATGACACCTAGAGGATGAGTGTGAGTGGATGTGACCTTTTTTTTGTCTGTTTCTTGGCGCTACCTTCCTGACACAAGGGGTGGCAATACTGTTTCCTGTGGGGCAGGGTGGCGCTGGGAATGAATGAAGGTGAGCAAGTATGAATTTTTACATATGTATGTGTATATATGTGTATATGTTGATATGTACATGCATGTGTATGTGATTCTATGTATATGAGTGGATGGATCTTTCTTCGTCTGTTTCCTGGCACTACCTCTCTAACGCAGGAAATGGCAATCAAGTATAATGATAATGACTGGGCTTTTGTTCTTAACAGCAGGCACTGAAAGTGTTTTCTTTGTGAGGATATATTGCATAGAGGCATTGCTTTTGCAAGGGAAAGCAATCTAGTGTGCAAAGTGAAAGGTTAAGTTCATACTAATGTGGAAAAATATGTTCACTTTAGCATATTGAACATGTGTGTGAATGCAGAGAGATTTTATGCATTTCATCCACCCATGTAAAGTGGGTGAAGTTAAGGTAATGGTGTAGGTAAATAAATTGGGATATTAGAGTATGTAGTCATATCAGCTTATTAGCGATCTCAGGTGATCGTATATACTAATTTTTCTGAAATTTATTTTCATTGGTTATGTTTATGAAATTTTAATTTTTTTTTTTTTTTTCAAACTATTCGCCATTTCCCGCGTTAGCGAGGTAGCATTAAGAACAGAGAACTGGGCCACTGAGGGAATATCCTCACCTGGCCCCCTTCTCTGTTCCTTCTTTTGGAAAATTAAAAAAAATTGAGAGGGGAGGATTTCCAGCCCCCCGCTCCCTCCCCTTTTAGTCGCCTTCTACGACACGCAGGGAATACGTGGGAAGTATTCTTTCTCCCCTATGATATTTAAAAAAAATAACTTTTTTTTTTAAATACTTCAGTTTTTGCCATAAAGATTTAAAGATTGGCTGCCACTCTGTTGCCAGTGATGCATATATATTATATTAATTTTGATGGCACATGCAGCAATATCCTCAGAGAATGTATTTAAGTCACTCGTCATCTCTGCACCTTCTGGTGCCAAGCCATGCAGGGTTATGGATAATTTCTGGAATTTTGCCGGTTGTTGTAGATGTTGCTCACATCCTTTTACATATTCTAAAAGAATATAATCTATAAAAAGAAATGCATTCACTCCAGTTAGGTAAAGTGATTTAATCAGGTAATCAGTAAGGTAAGAGACTATGGTGTAGGCTAGTAGGGTAGAAAGTCTATCCTAGGGAATTGTGAGTCTGCACATTTACCTGCATATGGAGTTGGATCTGCTGGTTCCAATTATACAAATAAATTTCCCCTATAGGTGCATTTGCCTTCAGAAATAAGGTGTGTACAGCTAATTACAAGACACAGTACATATATTTATTTAACTGAATGGAATGTAAAAGGAATAAGTGATGAATTTAAGAGGATGAAAGTTGTGCATATTATCAGGAAGGGTAGTTTGAATATTGCAAGGTGTCTGAGGGACCTATTTAAGGAGTGATGGAATGTTTGAGTAAATGAAGTAAGGGGTGTGAGATAAAACTTTAAACAGAACTGATGGTGCTGTGATAAAGGGTATGGGAATTTTGATGAAAGTTTTGTGGATTGAAAAGACCTTTGATTGCAGATATATATACTCAGTTGTATGTTACAAAATTCATATTTGAAATTAATACCTTTAGTTGAAATGCACCACTCATTGATAAAGAGGAGTTATTTCCAAGAGAGAACTTAAAAGCAGGGTTTGAGGAAATGGATTCTGGAGAGGAACCAATTGTGATGGGCAGTATGATGAATAGATCGACATTATATAATGTTGAAGTAATTAGGAAGTACAGAGTCTTAAGTGAAGGTAATGCTGAAAGTATGTTTAATATGTGCACTTTCCCCCAAAAAAAGTACCTTTGTGGATACTTTTGTGGGAGTGTTGCACTTATTTTCACCACAAGAATTTCCCTTAATACACATGTTATAGGTACTGAGAAGCCAGGATAAACAAGAGAAGATATGTTTCTAGTATGAAAGAATATGAAGGTAGTATGCATGATGTTAGTTTTATGAGAAATAATTGGAAGCTTATCAGATCATGTGATAATAATATGTTGCTTAATGGTCAAAACTAGAACTGTGAATGAAAAAGAGAGAGGACAGAAACAGCGAAGTTAACAAACGGAAATGAAAATTTATACTTCTCAAAGAATGTAAATAAGAAAAAAATGGATAAAACAACAGAAAGTGAGGTTAAGGTGATGTGGAGACACTTAGAGTGCATTGATAAAGGCTGTCTTAGGGGTGTGTAGCACTGAAGGAAGAGGTTGTGCAGTGAGAGCAACAGCATGATGAAATGATGACATAAAGCAGTTGGCTGATTGGATAAATACAAGTTTAGAAGAAACTGAATCTTACAGAATGTAGGGTGAATGAAGGGTAGCATTAAATATAAAGGCCTGAGTAAGGAAGTTAAAAGTTGATACAAATGAATGAAAGGAGAGAAAATTCAGACTTTGAAAGGAAAATTTACTCAAAACCAAGGGAGAAATAAGGTTTCTTGGAAGGAGGTAGTGCAGAAAGGCAATGTGGGCAAAAGAATAAGTGAGGGAGATGATACTGGAATGTGGATGTGGCCAGAGAGTAACTGTAAATCTGGATGAAGGGATACTAAAAATCTTCCTAACTACTCCAAGTATATTCCATATTTTACTTGAACCTTTCAGTATATCACATGCTGTAAAGCACCTTTTTATTTTTTCCATAACTTATTTTCCAGAAGCTTCACCAAAGATCATTGTCACAGCACATTATCCTGTCTGTTAGCTACTTCCATTACAATATTTGCTTTAAATTAGAGTTTTTGTTTCAGCACTAAAGTTCTCTATCGTTCACAGACTTTTTAAAAGATCTTCATCCCATTACCTATCTGAAATATTTTCTGCTCTTGACTGGGCTTGAAGGGAGTAGGTAAAGAAGCTGGATCTTCAGACAGTAATAAGGGGGTAGACTCTTTCAGTGAATTGAAAATTAAATTAGTGAGAGGGGACTTAAAATGCACGTCAGAATAGCCTTTTTAAAATGGACTGAGATCATCAATGGCATGCCACAGGGCTCAGTCCTGGGACCAATGATCTTTGTTATCTAAGTAAATGACTTACCTGAAGGACTGGACTCACACCTGAATATGTTTGCTTATATGATACAAGGGTCGTGAGGGAAGTTCAGCTTATGAGGGATCTAAACAAACTTCAAAGTTGTTGATGCATAGCTGGTGAAATTCAGTTTGAGTTAAAGGCAAAGTAATGAGGATGGGACATAGTTAATGAAGGCCTACATATGAATAGTATCTAGCTGGAATCAGTTATTAACTGCAGGAATCTTTATATGTGATGTGATATGGAGACAGATGAAACTAATTTTCCCATAACCCTCCCAGTTTGTTGTTTTGAGGCTTTTCTGGGAATATGAAAAGTAAATCTTCTGGGGAGAGAATAAATTATGTCAGGGGGATGATTCTCATGATAGTGAGATGTGTCCTACAAAAGGCTTAACTGTTCAGACCTCTGAGCTGGTATGAGACAACTTTTCTGATTCACCAGAAAATCCCTTGTCTGTAAGGACAAGTGTTCTGTTTTGAAGAGAATTGCTTATATCATTTGGTATGGCCATGAGTAAGAAGACATTGAGATACACTTTGATGTTTGCCTTTCAAAAAAAAAAAAACTTTTGGTGAAAACTTTTGAAGTAAGGGTGAAGCAAAATGTTGTAGATGTAACAGCCAAGTCTTCCTTCCAGTTTTGAAGCCTTGGAACCTTTTGAACCTTGTAATTCGAAAACTACTGTTCAGGAATGTGGTGGAAGGCCCTGTTTTTCCTGCTTAATGGTGATATTTTGAACTACTATTGTAGAAAGTGTAATAGCTGAGAATCCTGAGTCATGTTTTTGCTCCTCTTATATGCTGACCTTTTCACTGGGTTATGTCTTTTCTTTGGATCTTGTTGCTCATGAAGGGATGGAGAAATGACCCAAGATCTTGTCACACCTCGTAACTACTATCTTTACTCTATCATCATCTGGCCCCCTAGCAACAACATTGATTCACATAACATGAAGATATTATTAAAGGTGATTAACAGAATTGAATTTCTTTTGTACTCATGTGCCAAGTGGCTTCAATTCTACATTCCTATCATAATAGCAGGCCAAGTTCCAGTAACTCAAAATAGGGACCTTACAATTGCATAAGACTGATATACTTTCATGAGATCAACATTTTGATTTTATTACTCAGGTTGGGGTTATGGAAACTCCAGCTTGAGCATAGCTTCATTATCTTGGATTGATCAGGAATTTTGGATTACGTGAAAGGTACATATTACAACATTCTTGAGGTGCGTGGGACATTTGCTTCCATGTTGTTTGTTGAAGAGGAAACTGGATGGATGTTGAGATCAAGTTTCCCTGTATGTTTTTTTTTTCAAAAGGAGGGCCTTCCAAACAGTCTTTAAGCATCTGATGATAAGAAGCCAAGAAGTCTTGGTAACTGGGCTGGGCCAAAATTGTGGCTAATAGTTTATCCTTTAAGATAAAAAGCCTAAATAAAGAGGACCTTTAATCCCTTTTATAAAGTCTAGTTGGATTTGAATAGGTGAGCATATGTCCAAGGTTTTTCCCAAGTAAAATGATCCAGAGAAAATGAAATAGTGAAGGGCTTTGATTTGAATGTACAACTGGCAATAATCAAAAACTGGAGAACACCCTCTCAGCCTTGTCTTGTCCCAGGCTTGAATTCACATATGCTTAGCTGTAGAGTCACTGTATTATCACTGCACCTGATGTTCAGTGTTTGAACTTGTTCCTTTTGTTGTTCTAAGTTTAATCAAAGCTAAAAGATTACTTTTCCTTTGATTGTTGACCAAAGTGGTCTCTTATCAGACATCCTAACTATGCCTCTTCTGAAGCAAATAAAAACCTTGTTATCATTCAGAATCATGATGGTACTTTCTGTAGATGCTGTCATACATCTGATGTGTAAGATGGAGGCACTTTAAAGCAACTGGAACTCTCTCAGGGTGATGGTTTAAGGTGAAGGATCCAGTTCTGAAGTGAGGCCAAAGATACAGAAGTCTTACTCCTTGGTTGCCCTGTACTCACCCCTCATTAGACATTTTCTTATCACCACACTTTATGAAGTGTGGTCCTGACTGATGAACATGGCCAATTTTCTGAGTGTTGCAAGTGCCCCATAGAAGGGATTGTAGTGGAAGGATCATTTAGGTCATTTTTGATGGACCAAACTAATCAGAGGAGGCCAATTGATATGCTTTTATTTTCTTTACTCAGGTAAATATTTTTAAATACCAAATTGTAAGTACTAAAAGCATTAATTTATTTATTTTAGCTTAACAAAGACTTTAACATGGAAAAGTAAGAGCAAGAAATGTATAGTTCACTGTATACAATGACAAAAAAGTAATATGTAATATAATTTTAGTTCATCCTGACCTCTGAATGTTTTTAAACCAGTGCTCCACAATGTAGGAAGAAGTAAAAGATTTTGTCAGTAAGGTAGAGTATAATTCAAGGTAACTGCTTCACTGTAGGTATCTTAGGTGACTAAAAGAAGATTGAATTTTGTGCAGTACACAGTTTCTACTTCTTGTCACAAGTTTCCGTAATAAGTCGCTAGCAAATTAGAACCTAATTATGCCAGACTAATACTGTATTTGCATAACATAGCTGATAGCACAAGACACAATTAGAAATACCTTGAACCAGACCTTGTTATATACATCCTATTGATGCTGTTAATTATCACACTGAATAAAGAAAGCTGTCTCACGGCATATATTCATTGATACATATAGAATTTGCACATTACCATACTTTATCTCAATAACATCTTGCTAGTCTGTTAGCCTATAATGAAATATAAAGCAATAAGAAGTAATCATATTCACTACATATTTACTATTTTATGACTCATTGGTACATAAATTCTTTTCTTTTTAAAAGTTAACATTTTCTTTTATTTTTATAAAGTGTTCTTTCAGGTTTACCAGATAAATTATTTTTATTTGTATTAACCAAAAATATACAATCAGTGTTTGCAAAACAGTGTTATAATTATTTGATCTCACAAACAAAATATTATTTTTTTTTTACAAGTTCATTTTTCTTTATTTTATTGTATTAAGTTGAATATTTATGCTTCTTTATATCTAGTATCATTTATTATTCTCTCTCTTGCATGTTTCAGACCAAAATAGCTCCTATCTGACCATTTAGTTGCACCCAGATTGTATGATGTAAGTAAGATTTTTTATTTTCCAACATATCCCAGTAACTGTTTGTCTCTATATTATTTTGTTCTCTTTCTCTCCCTCTCTCTGTGTTCTTGCTATGGGGCTTAGTTGGTGGGAAGTGCCAGAAGTTATATTCTATTTGTAATTTAATGTGCCTGTTTTAGCTCAGTTTTGAATGTGCTTTGGTAATTCCTTTACTCTAAAAATAAATGTGACACACTGATTTTTGGTACAGCGATCCCAACAAGTGGATTTTTATACGTGTGCTGTGTATATTGATTAAATTCCTAACCTTGTTTAGCATTTAGTACCATACTCATTACTGATTGTCATCAGTATTTATTTCCATGAAACTACTTGTTTGTGTCATGTATGCAGGAGATATACTCAAAGGCCATTTAGAAATATATATAAAATGTATTATTTAATTGCCCTTCAGTTAATGTATGCCACTATCAATACTTAACTCACACATGCAGCTGTAATTGTTAACTGGTACACCTAATGTTACTTTTTGATTGTTACAACCATTATTACTGGTTAACTGATGCTACAGGCATTACTTCATAACTGAGAAATTCAGCATTACTTGTCAGCTTATGTGCTAAGCAGAACTTCTTACCTGATATCCCCCAGCATATCTTTTTAATTGATTTTTTTTTCTTTTTTTTTTTTTTGCTTTGTCGCTGTCTCCCGCGTTTGCGAGGTAGCGCAAGGAAACAGACGAAAGAAATTGCCCAACCCACCCGCATACACATGTATATACATACACGTCCACACACGCAAATATACATACCTACACAGCTTTCCATGGTTTACCCCAGACGCTTCATATGCCCTGAATTCAATCCACTGACAGCACGTCAACCCCGGTATACCACATCGATCCAATTCACTCTATTCCTTGCCCTCCTTTCACCCTCCTGCATGTTCAGGCCCCAATCACACAAAATCCTTTTCACTCCATCTTTCCACCTCCAATTTGGTCTCCCACTTCTCCTCGTTCCCTCCACCTCCGACACATATATCCTCTTGGTCAATCTTTCCTCACTCATTCTCTCCATGTGCCCAAACCATTTCAAAACACCCTCTTCTGCTCTCTCAACCACGCTCTTTTTATTTCCACACATCTCTCTTACCCTTACGTTACTTACTCGATCAAACCACCTCACACCACACATTGTCCTCAAACATCTCATTTCCAGCACATCCATCCGCCTGCGCACAACTCTATCCATAGCCCACGCCTTGCAACCATACAACATTGTTGGAACCACTATTCCTTCAAACATACCCATTTTTGCTTTCCGAGATAATGTTCTCGACTTCCACACATTCTTCAAGGCTCCCAGGATTTTCGCCCCCTCCCCCACCCTATGATCCACTTCCGCTTCCATGGTTCCATCCGCTGCCAGATCCACTCCCAGATATCTAAAACACTTTACTTCCTCCAGTTTTTCTCCATTCAAACTTACCTCTCAGTTGACTTGACCCTCAACCCTACTGTACCTAATAACCTTGCTCTTATTCACATTTACTCTTAACTTTCTTCTTTCACGCACTTTACCAAACTCAGTCACCAGCTTCTGCAGTTTCTCACATGAATCAGCCACCAGCGCTGTATCATCAGCGAACAACAACTGACTCACTTCCCAAGCTCTCTCATCCCCAACAGACTTCATACTTGCCAACATTATTTATTGGCACCTTCTGTTTGGTGATTTAACATACATTGTAGTAGATGGTGCAGTTGGCATTACTTCTAATCTGGTTTCTTGAGTTTTTCTACTGCATACACCCTCATATTGAAAATAAGTGTATTTGAATCCTCATATTGAAAATATGTGTATTTTGAATTTTGTAGGGTGAATAAACTAGGCAAATAAATTTAAATAACTTTTAAGTGCATCATTTGGTATTACTGTTTTTTCCTACATTACAGTACTTGCCTTGAATGTTTTTCCAGATTGTGGTATCCAGTATTGCACTTAATAATAGCTTTGTGGTGCACTATAGATAGATGACTAAATATCAATATATCTTGCTCATATTGTTGTCATTTTTCATGGAGATTTATTTGATATGGAAAAATTATCATTATAAACCACTATTGATAACTGATGTAATGGTGCTGTTATTTCTTTTTAATGCAGGAAGCAACGGGAGCCAAGCATGTACAAGCGTCTCTCTTCCCACATCAGCTCAATCGATCTTCCTGACCTTCCCGACCTACCAGATGCCTTCAGGGAAACTGCCTCTCGTGTTGAGTCAGCTCTCCAACATGCTAGGAGCTCGTATGAGAGTCATACCCGTAAGGAGAAGGGAGATAAAAAAGATGGGGATAAATATGATAAGAAAGATGATGAAAATAGTGATGAAAAGGAAAAGAATGATGACTCAAGTTAGCAACTGGAAACTCTTGTTTATGAAGTGCAATGTAAAGAAAAATTTTAAATTTACAGTACAGAAAACGACAGTATTGACATGTCATGGCAATGATATTTGCCATATTAGTAGCACAGAGAATTTGAGGTTCATGACATCACAGTATATTACATTGATACATATATTGACTAAATGATTATTAACCCATTCATTTTCACCATATGTGTTACCTGACTCTGCCTGCTCCAGGGTACACCGTGAGTGAAGCCACCTTTGTTGAGGCTGTGTCACTGAGAGTACAGTCTAATCAAATTCCAAAGGATACCACATTTCCATGCTATTGGAAGTAGTGCAGCTTTGGCTAGCAGGAGTCTCTGGAAAGAGATCCTAGGTAATATCAGGACTCTTGTGAAGAAATTGATCCTGGGTTAACTGTGAATAAAATAAACTGTCACTGTATCATAGTCATAAGGAACCCCCAATGTCATGTGGAATGAAAAACAAACTATATGGGAAAAAAGTTGTATCATTACATGGTAATATAAAAAAAATATAAAACTTAGTACAATATCATTCTTGCCTTCAATATTTAATTATTGATGTTTACAATACTGACATGGTGGTTTGAATTTGGTCAACTGTGACATGTCATGTGAAAAGTATTATCGCAAAGTTTTATTAGTACAAGTTGTCAAGTTGCACTCTTTTGACCCAGGAGGCTGACTTTTCTCTCTGCCTCAGCCACATTTGGACTGTTGGCATTCTGTCCACAAACACACAAACTCTCTTGTCACACATATCACTCAACAACACTTAAATCACACAACTCTTTGTGACTCTATATTTTCCTGTGGTGATCACTATGCTTTTTCTTTTACTCTATATTTTCTTGTGATGATCACTATGCTTTAGTCCTGCCTTTTGGCAAATTTGTAGGAGCAATAGATAAGAGGTCGTAGACAGGAACATTAGGTAAAAGTAGTACATTGGAGTATTAGACAGGCACATAGGTAGAAGCATTTGAAAACACAGTGGTGGCCTTTTAAGGGAACATTAAATAGAAACATTTGATAAAGTAGTACACTGGAAAATTAGGTAGAAGCAATTGCAAGGAACATTGTGTTGGAGCACTTGAAAACATTGTGCTAAACTTCCCCTCTACTGGAGGCCTGTTAAGTGTAAGGCACTAAAGATCAAGAAGCAGCACTGTAGTTCACCAGTTAAAGAGAACCTTCTGCCTGGCTACCTCCTTGAGGGAGTTCCTGAAGGGAACAGGCATCAGAGATATAGAGGTATTTATTAAGATATTATTACTAACAAAGTGTAAGTAGATATAAACTGACGGATATAAGAAATGTTACATCTGTATGATATTATGAAGCTTGTCATCGTCTTATGTCTCTCACATGGTATGAGTTGCTAGATTATCAATATTTTAGTGAAAGTCTCTACATTCCTCTGATTTAGGTAAAACTAACCAGTATAAAAATTATTAAGGCATACTTTTAGTTTCATTTGATTTTCTTCAGTATTGTTATCTAACGATGTCTTGTGGGAACTCCCGTAAGGGGGAAACAGCATAGTTTCCATATCATGAACTTCAGTTCCACTTCTTATCCTATTAGTGCCTTGCCCTTAAGCCACTGGCAGAAGGCAACACTAGCGCAGTTTCCAGAGGCTCCTAACTAAGCAGCAGTGGGAAATATGTTACAGAAGCCCCATAGGGCAGTTGGTGCACAAGACTATCACAAGGTCTCATTTCCAGCATATGAAGTTCACGGAAAAATGAAGGATCATGTAATATAGAATAACGTAAAACACGGGAAAAAAGAATCCTTAGAACTTATAAGAATTTTACTCATTCTCCTTAGCAACCAATATATACTACTTTTGACTGCTAATTTTTAAAGATCCGGGTCTCCATTTATTTACCAGCACAAGCTAAGCGTTGTTTACGTTCTTGAGGTCAAACGCAAATACGTCGGATTCTGAATATGCTGAACATCCATTATTCTACAGGAACGCAAACGATGGTCAACAAGAGCTCTAAACCTTAATTTTGCAAATAACAAAAAAGGTAAATTTATCATCTGTTATGAGAAGTTAGAACGTTTTATGGAATATATGGATAAATACGCATTGAACGTATAAAGATATAATACCAAAGGAAAATTTATAACTTTATATCCCTCCCCACTTTAGTTTTATTGGACTAGTAATTTTGCCGACATATCGGCATTGGTAGGTCTAGTGATATGTTGACAGGCATTCCGCACTAGCACCAGAGTGACATAGTATTATACTAGCAGGAGCCTTTATATGTTGGTGAGCCGTCACTACATTTACGGCGACACTTGGTCTCGCGGTCCAACACCCACTGACGAGTGACGGACCCGATTACAATTGCCAAAATGGCGTCTGAAGAGCATTTAATCCGTGTTGGTGATGAATTTTCGTCATTCGAAGAGTTAGTGGAGGCCATTAGTCGTTTGGAAAAGGTTCAGAACATTACGTACTGGAGAAGGCACACAAGGACCATTAAGGCTGGTGCCAAAATAGTAAAAACTACGTTTAATCCAGCACTGAAGTACTATCAAGTGCACTGGGCCTGTGTCAAAGGTGGACGACCGTATCAGTCAAAATCAACGGGGCAACGACCAAACCAGAGGTGAGCTGACCTTATATTCTCATAAATTTCCAGGTATGTTTCATATTATCTCTCTCTTGTTTTCGTACATAGAGCACTGAAGCATGCACTTTACTTGCCGTACTTCGCCATTAATGAGCACTTCATGGCGCCATGCAAGAAAAAATCAAACTTTTTATTCATGTTCTACACCACGTGACAGACACTGACAAAACATTTATCAACGGGAATGTTAGACATAATTTTTATTAGCAAAGATAGATGGATTGTTATTTTATAAAGTTAAAAGGCACCACTTGCATCAAGTAAGATTTTAGAGTTGCAATTATTTTAGTTTTTCAGCAAAATTGAAGTTTAGGGCTGACACCTTAAGTTATAGATTTGGAAGAAACTCATATCAAAGACTTACATAAAGTAGAAACTTTAAACTCCAGCTATGTGATTTGGAGAATTACATTCCATCCTACTTTATTAGTGGGGAGGTAAGGTAATGAAGACCAGGGAAAACCTTTTGTCAATCGTCGTAAAAGGTGATGAAATATTTGTAGAAATAATGATAACTTTTTAAACATTTTGTTGTTAAGTATTGTCCACGTATGGTACCAGGTTTTGTTAATGTTCACATCAAGTCCAGTCTAGTCATAAAATAAGCTCAGTAATTATGAAGAATGTTATGTTCACACGACAACTTATTTAACTTCCAAGACTTCACCATTTAGCCTCTGATTATGATTAGAGGTAAAGTGTTCCACAATGGCGAAATGCATGGTTTCAAATAATTGTTCTTGGACTTTTTGAAGATGTTCTTTTCAGGACCTTGCACTAACTTTTGTCGTGTTATTTTTTATGAAATTAGATGGAAAATGCCTTACTTTTTCAATGTAATAAAACCCAAATAGACTCAAGGAACAAGAGAAATATAATAGTGTTTATTTAACAAGATTGCATATATGAGATCATTCTTTGAAATATCATTTGTAGTTTGGCCTTGTTATTTTTTTTACTTTGAAATGTACTTTTCATCATGAATTCCCTAATTTCAGTTTGCTTTGAAGACCTTCTCAACATGTGGAAAAGTCAGTCTTCTTGTATGTACTTAAAATGATTGTATACAGACTTAGTGACAAGCCAGTTTATGGTCTCTGAATTTACACTAACTGATGTATTGGTTTACCTGTCTATTCAGCATTGGTGTGGACATTCCCCTTACACACACACATCAATATGACTTTGAATGTTGTTAAAGGTTCTCTTCAGCTCACAACTAAGTGCGTTGTTATTCCATAGCTTGAATTATAGAATCAGTCAGTTTACCCATATCTTTCAATTGCAGAACTTTCAAAGAAGATTGTGGTGCATGTGTGAAGGTCTGTGCAAGTAAGGATGGCCAGAAGTTGATTGTAAAGCAGAGCAATCTCATGCATAGCCACCCAACAAGCAAGGTTAGTTCTAGTAATAGCCCTTGAATATTCTGCCTCAGATGACAATCTTTTTTCTTATGTGGCTCAGGCATCTGTTCTAGATGCTACCTCACTCATGCAGGAAGTAGCATACAGTTATAAAGAAGAAAAGTATTTGACATACCTTGTTTAAGAAATGTAGCTAAGTTGCCCTAGATGTTGTGAGATAGTGTTGTCATGCAAATAATTAAAGCACTTAAGACATAGAACTGTTTCATATCCAAATGATTCCATATGTAAACATAGTTGCATTTACATACCCTGCTTATAGTATACTTATCCTCCAGGGCATCACACTTGCTCATGTACAACCCTCCATAGATTTAGATCCAGTATCATGAATATGCTAGATGTAAATAAATTATCATGAGGAGAATGAATTATTTTGGTCCTTGTTGGGAAAAGTAGCTCTAAGCCGAGCCATACTCTGTTTCTGCAGGATAGCTACCAGTTTCCAACAAAACAGCGCCGCCTCAATGAGAATTACCAAGAGGAGGTTTCAACAGCTTTGCAGACCAAGCCAGACAAGAAAGTTTTACAAGACCACATTAGAAAAACAACAGGAAAAACTGTGACATTGCGTGACCTGACAAACCATTCATTCAAAATCAATGCAAAAGGCTCAAACCTTGAAGAGATGTTGGAAGAGTTCATCAATGACCCAGGTACTGTAAATTTGAGTCACTCTGTATATGGGATTACAGCATCTTAGCTTAACATTATTTCTTTTTGGGAAATAGATGGCCTCCCCAGCTGCATACTTGTAAAGTAATTCAAGTGCCTTTTGCTATAATTCATAATATAAATCCTATGCAGCAGAGTATACCATTTTATCCACAAACCATCTGTGTTATTACAAAAGGCATTTTGTTGCAGAGAGTATTGTTGATGTCCTTGTTGATGAGGAAAATGTCCTGAAAGGTATCTACTATCAAGATGAAACTATGAAGAGGAACTTTGAGAGGTACCCTGAACTCCTGCTTATAGATGCTACGTACAAGCTGAATGATGTCCGGATGCCTGTATACCTACAGCTAGCTGTAGATGGCAACGGGGAAAGTGAAATAGTGTGTGTCTTTGTGGTGGTGACGGAGGATACTGAAACAATGTCTGCCTTAGTGGACATGTTCAAGTCACACAATCATAATTGGGAGAAAATTAAGACTATTTTGACAGATAAGGATTTCATGGAGAAGGCAGTTTATAGCCACCATTTCCCAGATGCCACATTTATTTCTGTCGCATTAAGTTCTGCACGTCATCCACGTAATCAAGAAAATAAAGTGCACTTCTAATATATGTATTACTTTACATATAAGTTCCTCATTCTTCTGGTTTTCCCACGTGGAGTTACATCCTGTGGCAGTAATGTACCCATGACAGTGAAGTGCCCTTTGTTTTTACATGAGCCATCTGAGATTTGTGACGATGGGTGACTACTTTTTTCTTTTGCAAATATCAGTTAGACACGTCATGACAGTTATATGCACTGCTTTAATAAACTGGACATGTTATACAAAGGAATACAAACTGCAGCAGTTCATGTACTCTTTTATATCTGTGTGTGATTGTATGAGATCAAATATCTAAAGCTTAGTGTGGTCAGAATAGAAAAACCAACAGAAAAAGTGGGAAGAAACACCTGTAAACCTTTCATGTAATTACAATGGCACATATGATGTCAATCTTTGACCTGAAATGAAAATTTTTTCAAGTTTGTTTGTAAACCTATCTATGATGTTGCATGGACTACTCTGATTGGCACATCATTCATGTTAAAGGAAAAGTACTTTGCCTCATTTGATTTAACATTTGCGTATCAGTTTGTATCTGCTATTGCAAATGAAATCAGACTCATCTAGCCATGTATAATTTTGCTGGTTATATCAAGATTGCCAAAGCCTTTGATATGATTTTCAGTACCTGTATCAAATCGCTTCTTGATTTTTTCTTTTCTCAGCTAGATAATTTCCAGTCACATAGAAGGCTATCATAAAATCTGTTTCTCAATCTAGAAATCATCTTGGTATCTGGTTGCTGTGTTCTGTTATGTCTTTTATCAAGTAGGGCAACCAAAAGTGAACACTATTCAAGATGGGGACACAGAAATGAGGATTAGTTGCTTGTATTTGAATGCCCCACCTCTGAAGCCTAAAATTGTTTTAGATTTTTTTGCTGCTTGTCTGCATTGCTTACTTGGCTTTAGGTCATTGGAGATTCTTACTGATTAGTCTTTTCCTTCATTTGTGGTATGTAGCTGTACAGTACTTATACCATACCTTGCCATTTTATTTTTAGTGCTTGTGTGTAAAACTTTGCACTTATTAAAATTCACTTGCCACCTGTAAATCTGGTTTGTCAGTTTGCCTATGTCAGCTCATAGCTGCAGATGTTTAATTTCTATTGTGCAGTAGCTTGATTTCCAAGCTTAATGTTGTCTGCAAATTTTGGTACGTTACAAGACAGCCTAGTATCCATGTCATTAATGTATATGTCAGAAAGATGACTTGTCATAAGGCTAATCCCTGTGGCTTATCTCATTTTATGTTTACCCAGTTTATGACGACCATTAATTGCTAATTACCACTCATCCAGTTTTTATTACCAAAGTTGTACACTATCCATACTGTGTAACTTAACTTTTCTAATATTTTTTGATGCAGGACTTTGTGTGTTTTCTGTAGAGCTAAATGCTGTGAATGGCATAAACCATTTTACTTCCATCATACATACTTAACATACCATAAAAGACATCATGGAGATTTTTGAGACATTAATATCGTCAAAAATATTATGTAAAATGTTAATTAAGTGATGACCCACCAAGTGATTTATAGTATTGTCTCAAATGATGGTTTTCATAAGTTCCCCATGTTTGTGGATGTCAAGCTATTTGAGTGATGATTTGTGGGCATAGATTTGTTGTCTTTTTTGAAGATCAATGTTGCACTGGCATACTTCCAGTCCTCTGGAACTTTCCCTTTATCAAGTGACTTATTGTGAAGTGCATTAAGGCCTTCACTGTCTCATTTATAACTTCATTCATTGTTCTTTGATAAAACTTCTCTTTGCCTGCCATTTTACTTAATTTTTTATATTCAGTGCTGTCTGTATATCTTGATCGTGTATGTCAATATGTTGCAAACTGTTATGCTCCACAAACAATGGGACAGGATCTGGAACACAAAATCTGTCGTATATGGTAAGTATAGATGCAAAAAATAACTTTAGGTCATTGTAATGGCTTCATTATCTTTAAATAGGTCTCCATTTTTCATAAATAATGGACAAGCTAACTGCTTTTATCTTGCCTGTGAAATGCTTTCTTGTCATTTTTAGCAGAAACTTTTTATTAACATTGACCTATACTTTTTATGTTTTTTACTAACATTTATATTATCTGTTATGTTGGGCATTGACCTCTTTGCATTTAATATGCACTTCCATGTTGGACAAAAAAGGCAGATCTTTACTTCATTGTTTTAGCATTTTGGCCTGATTCTGGAAATTGAGCATCTGGTACACATTGGCATACATTTCCTTTATTGCTTTGAGTGCTTTCCTGAATCTTTTCCAAGCTACTTCTGTATTGTTTACACTGATGATGTCATCTTAGCTTATCTTGTCAAGAGCAGTGCAAAGAACATTAAAATTTGAGAGTTTAAAATCTGGTAATTTTTCATGACTATTATTAAAAGCAGTGTACCAATCTCTATTTCTAGAAAGTTGACATATTCCTGTGAGGTTAACCATTAAGCAAAATTTTGGTTAAAGAAGTCTATTCTCTCTCAGAGATCCATTATGTAACATGTTACATTTCTTGAGAAAATGCTCAGTCACAAGACTAAAAGCACTCCTAAGACTTAAGAAAACCTTTTGAATACATATGTAAATTCAGTAATGTTTAGATAAGATAAGAAAGTAATGCAAAAGTAAGAATACCAGTAATAATGTTTTCAACACTGACTGGAGGCTGGCTGCTGCTATTTGGGGTGGATTATGTATGAATGTAAAGAACTCCTTTGAAGTAGATTTTACAAACTTATAGAAAAGTAAGATTATCATAGGGATGTTAGAGAGAAGCTGAAGTGCTTGATCATTCATTAGTCTTGGGACCTAGGTTTACTCCCTTGAGTTATTGTATTGTGTCTATTTTCATCATATGTAATGCTCTTTTGTTTATTAATCATTCTACCATAATCACACATTTGCTTTCTTAGTAAGATTGCTACAATTGAGTTCTTACCAATTCCCTCACCAGTTATTAGGCACTTATGCAGTGTCTTCCAGGCTGTCCACAATAACTAGTACCTTGAATATGTTCATTTCCTCCTGATGTAACACTTGTTAATAACCTTCAAATTAGCTTTTTGAGTATGTGAATGGGTAATGTGCACTTACCATCACTTGGTCTTTTTTTCATTAATGCTTTATCTTGTTTTTATTACCTAAGGCATATCTAGGGTGTCAATTTTTCATCTTTACCATCATTTTTATACCACTTACAGTTGTAAAAATCTGATCACTTGTTTTTTTTGTCTCAGAATTAATTTTTGTTTCCACTGCAGGGGCAGCACAGCTTCTAAAAAGTGGGGGGCTCACTGGAGCAAAATCTTTCACAACATACTGCATACTGCACTTCTTTGCAAGTACGTCTAAACAAAATGGGGTGGCTGAGCCCCCCTACTTTTCAAAGTGGGGGACTTCAGCCCCCACTGTACTTCTGCCACTGCACTGTGGATATATCAAATCCAAATCGTAGAAATTTTAGTTATACCTTTACCATTTTAGATAACCTTAACAGTTCCAATTTTGCATCTAAGTAAATGATTTTTTAGTTTTACTCAGTACCTTTAGCATCACTTGCACTTAATACCTTCTTTCCAGTTATTTAGGTCTTTTGGTTGAAAAAATTAAATAGCATGTACACCCTGTCAAAGTAAACATCGGAGAAAGATCTTTAAATGCTCTGGTGTTACATAATAAACAGGATTTTCTTTTCACACTTGTTCGCCATTTCCCAAACTAGTAAGGTAGCGCCAGCAACAGACAAAGAAAGGCCTCGTCTGCTCACACCTGTTCTCTAGCTGCCATGTGTAATGCACCAAAACCACAACTCCTATCCACAACCAGGCCCCACAGACCTTTCCATGGTTTAACCCAGATGCTTAATATACCCTGGTTCAGTCCACTGAATGCATGTCAAACCCTGTATATCACACTGTTCCCACTCACTCATTCCCTTGTATTCCTTTCACCCTCCTGTGTGTTCAGGCCCCAATCACTCAAAGTCTTTTCCACTCCATCCTTCCATCTCTAGTTTAGTCTCCTCATTCTCCTTGTTCCCTTTACTTTAGACACACGTATCCCCTTTGTCAATCTTTCTTCACATATTGTTTCCATATGTCCACACCATTTCAGTACACCCTCTTTAGCTTTCCCAACCATACTCTTTTTATGACCACAATCAGTTTGACTGATGATAGGCACTCTTTATGTTCCTGAAATCTCATGTGTTTCAGGAATTAAATTACATCCACCCAACCATCAAATTCATGATTGAAAGGGAAAAAGAAGGCAAACTGCCCTTTCTTGATGTGTTGACTAGAGAATCTGATAATTTGCAATTTAAAATCTACAGGAGCTTACCAACTCTGAGAGCTATATTCATTATTTTTCAGTACATGATTCTTCTATAAAAATGCCTGTAGTGATGTCTATGTTTTTAAGAGCACTACAGATATGTGATCCCATAGACCTGGTAGATGAATGTAGTCATACAAGATGTATCTTTAGTCAGTTATGTTATCTCAATTGGATTGTGAACAAAGCTTACTGGAAAGCTAGGAAGACATTTTATGCTTCTTATAACAAAAATGTGACAAATAAGGATGTCCAAACATTAAGCATTGCCCTATCCCACAAATTAGCTAATCTAAGACATGTTCTTAAAAACTGCTTGTAATGTTGCTTTCCAGTACAATAACACTATCTGTGAGACCTGAATAAATAGGCCAAATCATGCAACAACCGGGAGAATTTATACCCTCAAATACAAGGCATGTAGAGATATATATATATAGGCCAGACAGAAAAACTGTAAAGGAGAGGTGTTATTGGCACCGTCATGCAGTATGCAGGGATGACCATATAAAAAAGTTCAAGACACACCCAACTCCCCAGGTCAACACCTGCCACATGACCCCTCCTTATTCACTCTCCCTTTTAATTGTTACTGCTTGTTGAAGCAGACAGTGGTTGGTATATACTGGTTAGTTCCAGATGGTGGTACTATGGTGTGATGTTGGAAAATGGCGAATATGTATGAAAAAAATATATATACATTTTTCTTCATTCATATTTGCTGTTTCCTACATTAGCGAGGTAGCATTAAGAGCAGAGGACTGTGCCTAGGATGGAAAATCCTCACTTGGCCTTCTCTGTTCTTCTTTTGGAAAAACAAAAACTGGAGGTGAGGATATCCAGCTCCTGCTCCCTCCCCTTTAAGTCACCTTTTATGGCATGCAGGGAATACGTGGGAAGTATTCTTTCTCCCCTGTATAGGTACATGTGTATATATGTCTTTGTGTATGTGTATGTATATGTGTATATGTTATGTATATTTATGTATATGTGGGTGTATGGGCATTTATGTATATATATATATGTATATGAGTGAATGGGCCATTCTTCGTCTGTTTCTTAGTGCTACCTCGCTGACACGGGAAACGGCGATAAAGTATGATATAATGATATAATATATATATATGTATTTTTTTTATTATACTTAATTGCCATCTCCCACATTAGCAAGGTAGCACAAGGAAACAGACAAGGAATGGCCCAACCCACTCACATACACATGTGTATACATAAACGCCCACTCATGCATATACACATACCTATATATTTCAATGTATACATACATATACATACACAGACATATACATACATACAAATGTACATATTCATACTTGCTGCTTTCATCCATTCCTGTTGCCACCCCACAACATATAAAATAGCATCTACACACACACACACTCACACCTCCAGCGAGGTACCACTAGGAAAAGACAGAAAAAGGCCACTAGTTCACACTCAGTCTCTAGCTGTCATGTATAATGCACTGAATGCACAGCTCCCTTTCCACATCCAGGCCTTACAGACCTTTCCATGGTTTACCCCAAACACTTCACATGCCCTGGCTCAATCCATTGATAGCACGTCAACCCCAGTATACCACATCATTTTAATTCACTCTATTCCTTGCACGCCTTTCACCCTCCTGTATGTTCAGGCCCTGATTGCTGAAAATCTTTTTTACTCCATCCTTCAATCTCCAATTTGGTCACCTGGTTCTCGTTCCCTCCACTTCTGCAACATATATCCTCTTTGTCAACCTTCCTTCACTCTTTCCATATGTCCAAATCATTTCCTGCTAACTCAACCACACTATTTCTGTTCTCACACACCTTTCTTACCCTTTCATTTTTTATTCGATCAAACCACCTCAGACCACATTTTCTTCAAACATTCCATTTCTAACATCAACTCTCCTCCACATAACCCTATCTATAGCCCATGCCTCACACATCAAAGTATATAATATAGAAATTATATATATATATATATATATATATATATATATATATATATATAAGTTTGTTGAGTATTCCTGGTAAATTATATGGGAGGGTATTGATTGAGAGGGTGAAGGCATGTACAGAGCATCAGATTGGGGAAGAGCAGTGTGGTTTCAGAAGTGGTAGAGGATGTGTGGATCAGGTGTTTGCTTTGAAGAATGTATGTGAGAAATACTTAGAAAAGCAAATGGATTTGTATGTAGCATTTATGGATCTGGAGAAGGCATATGATAGAGTTGATAGAGATGCTCTGTGGAAGGTATTAAGAATATATGGTGTAGGAGGAAAGTTGTTAGAAGCAGTGAAAAGTTTTTATCGAGGATGTAAGGCATGTGTACGTGTAGGAAAAGAGGAAAGTGATTGGTTCTCAGTGAATGTAGGTTTGCGGCAGGGGTGTTTGATGTCTCCATGGTTGTTTAATTTGTTTATGGATGGGGTTGTTAGGGAGGTAAATGCAAGAGTTTTGGAAAGAGGGGCAAGTATGAAGTCTGTTGGGGATGAGAGAGCTTGGGAAGTGAGTCAGTTGTTGTTCGCTGATGATACAGCGCTGGTGGCTGATTCATGTGAGAAACTGCAGAAGCTGGTGACTGAGTTTGGTAAAGTGTGTGGAAGAAGAAAGTTAAGAGTAAATGTGAATAAGAGCAAGGTTATTAGGTACAGTAAGGTTGAGGGTCAAGTCAATTGGGAGGTGAGTTTGAATGGAGAAAAACTTGAGGAAGTGAAGTGTTTTAGATATCTGGGAGTGGATCTGGCAGCGGATGGAAACATGGAAGCGGAAGTGGATCATAGGGTGGGGGAGGGGGCGAAAATTCTGGGGGCCTTGAAGAATGTGTGGAAGTCGAGAACATTATCTCGGAAAGCAAAAATGGGTATGTTTGAAGGAATAGTGGTTCCAACAATGTTGTATGGTTGCGAGGCGTGGGCTATGGATAGAGTTGTGCGCAGGAGGATGGATGTGCTGGAAATGAGATGTTTGAGGACAATGTGTGGTGTGAGGTGGTTTGATCGAGTGAGTAACGTAAGGGTAAGAGAGATGTGTGGAAATAAAAAGGCGTTTCAAACCAGAGTTTTGAATGTATGGATATATGCATGATGCCCAAGTCTTTCACATCAGGCTTACAGGACCTTCCATGGTTTACCCAAAACTCACATGCTGGCTCAATCATGATAGCACGTAACCAGTAACCACATCATTTAATTCACTCTATTCTTGCACGCCTTAACCTCCTGTATGTCAGGCACTGATTGCTGAAATCTGTTTACTCATCCAATCTCCAATTTGGTCACTGTCTCGTTCCTCATCTGCAAATAATCCTTTTGCAATCCTCACTCGTTCAATGCCAAACATGTCTGCTATCAACATATTTGCTGTTCTCACACAGTATTTACCCTTACATTTTTTATGAGTCGACACTCAGACCATTTCTTCAATTCATTTCTAAGCTCAACCTCCTCCACAGAACCACTATAGCCCAGCCCACACATATAATATAAAAAAAATTAATAATATATATATATATATATATATATATATATATATATATATATATATCATCCCTGGGGATAGGGGAGAAAGAATACTTCCCACGTATTCCCTGCGTGTCGTAGAAGGCGACTAAAAGGGGAGGGAGCGGGGGGCTGGAAATCCTCCCCTCTCAATTTTTTTAATTTTCCAAAAGAAGGAACAGAGAAGGGGGCCAGGTGAGGATATTCCCTCAGTGGCCCAGTTCTCTGTTCTTAACGCTACCTCGCTAATGTGGGAAATGGCGAATAGTTTGAAAAAAAAAAAAAAATATATATATATATATATATATATATATATATATGTGGAAGTCGAGAACATTATCTCGGAAAGCAAAAATGGGTATGTTTGAAGGAATAGTGGTTCCAACAATGTTGTATGGTTGCGAGGCGTGGGCTATGGATAGAGTTGTGCGCAGGAGGATGGATGTGCTGGAAATGAGATGTTTGAGGACAATGTGTGGTGTGAGGTGGTTTGATCGAGTGAGTAACGTAAGGGTAAGAGAGATGTGTGGAAATAAAAAGAGCGTGGTTGAGAGAGCAGAAGAGGGTGTTTTGAAGTGGTTTGGGCACATGGAGAGAATGAGTGAGGAAAGATTGACCAAGAGGATATATGTGTCGGAGGTGGAGGGAACGAGGAGAAGAGGGAGACCAAATTGGAGGTGGAAAGATGGAGTGAAAAAGATTTTGTGTGATCGGGGCCTGAACATGCAGGAGGGTGAAAGGAGGGCAAGGAATAGAGTGAATTGGAGCGATGTGGTATACCGGGGTTGACTGGCTGTCAGTGGATTGAATCAAGGCATGTGAAGCGTCTGGGGTAAACCATGGAAAGCTGTGTAGGTATGTATATTTGCATGTGTGGACGTATATATATATACATGTGTATGGGGGGGGGTTGGGCCATTTCTTTCGTCTGTTTCCTTGCGCTACCTCGCAAACGCGGGAGACAGCGACAAAGTATAATAAATAATATATATAAATATATATATATATCATCCCTGGGGATAGGGGAGAAAGAATACTTCCCACGTATTCCCTGCGTGTCGTAGAAGGCGACTAAAAGGGGAGGGAGCGGGTGGCTGGAAATCCTCCCCTCTCGTTTTTTTCAATTTTCCAAAAGAAGGAACAGAGAAGGGGGCCAGGTGAGGATGTTCCCTCAAAGGCCCATTCCTCTGTTCTTAACGCTACCTCGCTGACGTGGGAAATGGCGAATAGTACGAAAGAAAAGAAAGAAGAAATATATATATATATATATATATATATATATATATATATATCAGTGGGTTTAGTTTTTGTTGCAGAAAAAAGTTTTTGATTAAAAGAAGAAAGAGTGTAGGAGACGATAGAGCCTTGAGGGATATAATTGTTGGGATAGGGGATGAAGAATACTTCCCACGTATTCCCTGCGTGTCGTAGAAGGTGACTAAAAGGGGAGGGAGCGGGAGGCTGGAAATCCTCCCCTCTCATTTTTTTCCTTTTTTTCTTTTTTTTTAATTTTCCAAAAGAAGGAACAGAGGGGGGCCAGGTGAGGATATTCCACAAAGGCCCAGTCCTCTGTTCTTAACGCTACCTCGCTAATGCGGGAAATGGCGGATAGTTTAAAAGAAAGAAAAAGATATATATATATATATTATTATTATTATTATTATACTTTGTCGCTGTCTCCCGCGTTTGCGAGGTAGCGCAAGGAAACAGACGAAAGAAATGGCCCAACCCCCCCCCATACACATGTATATACATACGTCCACACACGCAAATATACATACCTACACAGCTTTCCATGGTTTACCCCAGACGCTTCACATGCCTTGCTTAAATCCACTGACAGCACGTCAATCCCGGTATACCACATCGCTCCAATTCACTCTATTCCTTGCCCTCCTTTCACCCTCCTGCATGTTCAGGCCCCGATCACACAAAATCTTTTTCACTCCATCTTTCCTCCTCCAATTTTGTATTTTGAAGGTTTGTTGAATGTGTTTGATGATAGAGTGGCAGATATAGGGTGTTTTGGTCGAGGTGGTGTGCAAAGTGAGAGGGTTAGGGAAAATGATTTGGTAAACAGAGAAGAGAGTAAAAGCTTTGCGGAAGATGAAAGCCGGCAAGGCAGCAGGTTTGGATGGTATTGCAGTGGAATTTATTAAAAAAGGGGGTGACTATATTATTGACTGGTTGGTAAGGTTATTTAATGTATGTATGACTCATGGTGAGGTGCCTGAGTATTGGCGGAATGTGTGCATAGTGGCATTGTACAAAGGCAAAGGGGATAAGAGTGAGTGCTCAAATTACAGAGGTATAAGTTTGTTGAGTATTCCTGGTAAATTATATGGGAGGGTATTGATTGAGAGGGTGAAGGCATGTACAGAGCATCAGATTGGGGAAGAGCAGTGTGGTTTCAGAAGTGGTAGAGGATGTGTGGATCAGGTGTTTGCTTTGAAGAATGTATGTGAGAAATACTTAGAAAAGCAAATGGATTTGTATGTAGCATTTATGGATCTGGAGAAGGCATATGATAGAGTTGATAGAGATGCTCTGTGGAAGGTATTAAGAATATATGGTGTGGGAGGCAAGTTGTTAGAAGCAGTGAAAAGTTTTTATCGAGGATGTAAGGCATGTGTACGTGTAGGAAGAGAGGAAAGTGATTAGTTCTCAGTGAATGGTGAATGTAGGTTTGCGCCAGGGGTGTGTGATTTCTCCATGGTTGTTTAATTTGTTTATGGATGGGGTTGTTAGGGAGGTGAATGCAAGAGTTTTGGAAAGAGGGGCAAGTATGAAGTCTGTTGTGGATGAGAGAGCTTGGGAAGTGAGTCAGTTGTTTGCTGATGATACAGCGCTGGTGGCTGATTCATGTGAGAAACTGCAGAAGCTGGTGACTGAGTTTGGTAAAGTGTGTGAAAGAAGAAAGATATGAGTAAATGTGAATAAGAGCAAGGTTATTAGGTACTGTAGGGTTGAGGGTCAAGTCAATTGGGAGGTAAGTTTGAATGGAGAAAAACTGGAGGAAGTAAAGTGTTTTAGATATCTGGGAGTGGATCTGGCAGTGGATGGAACCATGGAAGCGGAAGTGGATCATAGGGTGGGGGAGGGGGCGAAAATCCTGGGAGCCTTGAAGAATGTGTGGAAGTCGAGAACATTATCTCGGAAAGCAAAAATGGGTATGTTTGAAGGAATAGTAGTTCCAACAATGTTGTATGGTTGCGAGGCGTGGCCTATGGATAGAGTTGTGCGCAGGAGGATGGATGTGCTGGAAATGAGATGTTTGAGGACAATGTGTGGTGTGAGGTGGTTTAATCGAGTAAGTAACGTAAGGATAAGAGAGATGTGTGGAAATAAAAAGAGCGTGGTTGAGAGAGCAGAAGAGGGTGTTTTGAAATGGTTTGGGCACATGGAGAGAATGAGTGAGGAAAGATTGACCAAGAGGATATATGTGTTGGAGGTGGAGGGAACGAGGAGAAGTGGGAGACCACATTGGAGGTGGAAAGATGGAGTGAAAAAGATTTTGTGTGATCGGGGCCTGAACATGCAGGAGGGTGAAAGGCGGGCAAGGAATAGAGTGAATTGGATCGATGTGGTATACCGGGGTTGACGTACTGTCAGTGGATTGAATCAGGGCATGTGAAGCGTCTGGGGTAAACCATGGAAAGCTGTGTAGGTATGTATATTTGCGTGTGTGGACGTATGTATATACATGTGTATGGGGGTGGGTTGGGCCATTTCTTTCGTCTGTTTCCTTGCGCTACCTCACAAACGCGGGAGACAGCAACAAAGCAAAAAAAAAAAAAAAAAAAAAAGAAAAATATATCCCTGGGGTTAGGGGAGAAAGAATACTTTTCACATATTCCCTGCATGTCGTAGTAGGTGACTAAAAGGGGAGGGAGTGAGGGGACTAGAAATCCTCCCCTCCCATTTTTTTACTTTTCCAAATAAAAGGAACTGAGAATGGTGCCAAGTGATGATATTCCGTCTAAGGCTCAGTCCTCTGTTCTTAACGCTACCTTGCAATTGCGGGAAATGGTGAATATGTATGAAAAAAAATATGTGTGTGTGTGTGTGTGTGTGTCTAAAGCTAGTCATTTGCAGTTGTAAGTCAGATTTCTGCAACTATTTGTATATAAAGAAGTGCCCACCTTGCATAACTAAGGCAGCTAAGCCATTTAACTTAATCTGTGATATATGAAGCGGGTAGATTATAATGAATACTTTCAAATCACTTGTATGTTTACCCTGTATGAATCAACCTTTGTGCAAGCAAAAATTTACAAAGCTTATAAAATTTTTGATGGTAAACAATAGTTCGCTCTACTTTTACAGAAATTTATAGGCTGCATTGTGAAGGAGGTCTGTGAATCAGCTTTTGTATTTTTCAAACTTACCTTTGTGTATGGATAATATCAGTGGGGAAAGTTTTGATAATTTCCCTTAATTGTAGCACATGTCAGTATTATCTGGTGTATACCATTATTTATGATATACTATTTACATCAGTTAATTTTCTATAGCTTGAAATTTCATAGCCAGGTTACACATCTAAGTTTTCATCATTCTTGTTCATACTGGTATATTGTAAAATTTTAATTGTTTGTTACCAGATGAAACTGGCTGGAAATACATGTAGATTTATATTTACTAGTACTATTATTGTAGTAATGAAGATACTAAAATTACAACTTCACTAAGTGCATGTGTATTATCCCCTGTATTTATAAATATGATTTTGCTCAAAAGAAACTTTAGCACATTATTAAGTGATAAATATTTTGTTCTTTTTCCTATGACTGGTTAGCTTAATTTTGTCTCCTTTCTCATCCTCTCCTATTAAGTTCTCCTCATCTTTTCTCTTCTCACATCCTATCCATTCCTCTTTTACATCTCTTCCTTCCATTCATGTGTACTCATCCAAAGCCAGTAAACTGAAGTGCTTTGCCTCATCCTCTTCTAAGACTACATCCCTTTAGCTCTTTTCTCTCACTTTCATTCCTAATGTCCTCAGCTCCTTTTCTCACATCCACTTCTACATTGATGTCTTCTCCTCACACTCACTTCATCTTTATAAGACCTGCATCATTTCTCCTTAGTTTTTCTCTCTCCTTACATCATGTCCCAGGCCACTTCCATTTTTGTTCTTCCTCCATTCTGTACCTGTTCCCATTAGCTCTCCTCTCCTTACTTTCCTCTGCATTTTAATCAGTTCCTTCCAGACCAGTAATCCTTAGTTCTTGTCCACTGATCCCATATATCTTTCTCCTTAATCGGCTAATTTCCTTCAGCTTGCATCCATTCACTCCCTGTGTACTCTCTTCATATACTAGTTAATCTCTTCACATCTCTCTTTATCCTCTTTTCAGTTTCTTTTCTGCTCTTTAGCATTACTGCTTTATTGTCTCTTTCATGGTGATAAACCTCCATTCTTTCTTGCCTTTCTTCACCTCTCTCCACTTTCACCCTTTTTAATTCACCTTTATACCTTCATGTTCCCTCCCTCCTCCTCATTTCATCCTCCTACCTTCTTAGGTCTTCTCTTTCCTTTTTGCTTACCCAAGACCCTTCCTTCCACTCAAGAAAGAGTGTGACATCAAGAATTGCATGGCAGTCAGTGACAGAGCCAGCTTTGTAAAATGTGGCATTAAGTACTATTTGGGAAAGAAATGAAGAATGAAAACAGATTGTAAAGTCTTATTTTAGGGCAGTTTATATGAATGTCTGCACATTAAATCCATAACAAGATAGGAAAAATATGGTAACATCTGTTACAGTTTTCTAATATAATACATTACAGTACAAAGTGTCTTTATGCTGGTACTTCATATGGAACTCTGAATGGTTGCTCTCAAGACTTTATTTTGAAATTGTCTTTTGGCACCATAGAATTACTTTTTATTAGGAGTATCCTCAACAGACAGGTCTTTATTTTGAAGTCAGGAATACATCAAAATATTAAGCATGTACTTTGTATATCACTGTTATTAACGACGTTTAGCTTTCTCTTCCTGAAGAGGCATGAAAGAAATCATTAACATCAATAAACTGAACCAGGGCACATGAAGCAATTTAGGTAAACTTTAGAATAGTCTGTAGGGCTTGGTTATGGATTATGGGCTCTGGTTTTAGTGCACTCTGTCTGTCTATCTTTCCATATAAATGACACCTATTCTCTTAGGGAACTTCATCAAAGGAATGGCTATGGCAAAAGAGTCTCCAAAACTGGTGCACTTCAAGTCTACGTATTAGCCTTTATGCCCCATCCTTAACAGGCCAATGGCAGAGGGCACCTCTAATGCTGTGTTTTCAGAGGCTCCTATCTAATGTCCCTACCTACCACTTTTACCTAATGCCCCTGTCTATAATGATCCTTCCTTGTACTTGTATCTGTTGCTCCTACCATTTTGCCAAATGGCAGGGCTAGCACATAGCACTCTCTGCAGGAAAATATAGTTAGGAAGAATGAATTGTGTGAGTTGTGTTGTATAGTGTTGTGTGACAAGGAGAGATTGTATGTAGGTGGACAGAACTCCAGTAGTCTACATGTGGTTGACACAAAAAGAAGACACCTATTTAGGTCAAAGGAGTGCAACATGACAACCACTGATTGCTGGTTCAATATGTGGCCATCACTAACCCTCTTGATGCCAAAGGCTGTCATTCATTTGATTGTGACCTTATCAAGGCAGGAAGAGCAGTTGTGCATAAAACAAGATCATAAACTGTTCCAATTTGCATAGTTAGCACAAGCCAGGAACAGACATGCTGCCCTACCAATTTTTTAAATTCTGTATATAATGTATGCTTAATTCTAAATAAATCATGTTATGAATATCTGAAAGTGGCTATTTTGTATGGTGATATACAATACTGTTATTTTCTAGTAACTTTTGTTTATCCAGGGAAAGATGTTCATGTTTTACATGTGTAAACATGACATTCATACAGCCTTTTTGTTAAAATGCTAATAATATAAGTTTTCCTTTCATACTTGTTTGCTGTTTCTGTTTCCTGTATTAGGGTGGTAGCACCAGGAAGAGGTAAAGAAAAGACTTCATTTATTCATATCCATTCTGCAGCCTGCCATGAGTAATGCACCAAAACCACAACTCCCTGTCCACAACCAGGGCCAACAGATCTTTCTGTGGTTTCCCCCAGCTGCACCATATTTCTTAGTCCAGTCCAGTCCATCGACATCTGGTCGCCCTTTGCATACCACATCACTCCAGTTCATTCTGTCCTGTGAATGCCTTTCACCCTCCTGCACGTTCAGGCCTGATCACTTTTAATCTTATTTTGCTCCATCTTTCCATCTCTGATTTGGTCTCTCCCTTCTCCTTTTTCATTAGTTTTCATGAACAAAATAAGACTGTAACATGAGGTTCCATTCACATTAAATTCACAAAAAAAGTCTCGTATTATAACATTTCATAAGTCAAAGATTATTTGTACTATTCCCGGAGAAAGGGGTTAAAAACTACTGTCACCATATTTCCTGCAGGTTGTAGGAGGCGACTTAAGAGGGTCAGGAGCAGGGGTACTGGAAATCAAACCTTTTTCTATCTCCGAATTTTTGAACGGAGCATGGCTAGTTCTTATGTCCCCGACACGAACTCGCAAGGGAAATAGCGAACATGTATGAAAAACTAACGAATCATGGCTTTCATAATATACAGTAATGGCTACATATGCTTAACTCAAAGTTTCAGTAGCTGTAGAGGATATTTGTATATCACAGATAGTACCTTTCACTGTGATTAATCGTAATTCTAGTTATTTCTTATTCATACAGATTATAGAAATACTGTAACCTGAAAGAAAATGAAAGTTCAGTACAGTGCTCAGTTTCTCTAATCTTACCCCATTTCCAAATTTGGTGGGTGTAAAATGTTCGTATAATCTACAACACATAATCTATACGAAAGAAAAAATTAACAGAATTCTATCATATATTATCCTATAAACGGAGAATATAGAGACAAATGTTTGTTTTGTAGTTTAATAATTTTTGGTAAATGAACTAAGCTATCAATAATCAAGAAATTCGATGTTAGCTCTAAATTCGATTGGGCGAGGGGGGGGGGGGCATTTGACTGGAAAATCAAATGACAGAGTCCTGCTATTTATGGAAACGGCCGAAAGGGTATCTGCAATCGATTGCCTAGACAGGGGATGCAACGAGCAGTAGAGTGGGAAACACATCTGCTTCAAGGTTAGAGATGTTGCTAAGTCTGAGTGAGCTGTTGACTTTACTGGCAGCAAATTCGTTAGATATCCAGTAATAAAATTCACACTGATAAAGACCCGGTAACATGCACTCTACACTCCTATTTTTTATTGCAAATATTTCCTAACTTTTTCAGTATTGATATATATATATATATATATATATATATATATATATATATATATATATATATATATATATATATATATATATGGATGTTATTGCAGTGGAATTAATTAAAAAAGAGGGTGACTTAATGTTGACTGGTTGGTGAGGATATTCAATGTATGTATGGTTCATGGTGAAGTGCCTCAGGATTGGCGGAATGCATGTATAGTGCCATTGTACAAAGGCAAAGGGGATAAAGGTGAGTGTTCAAATTACAGAGGTATAAGTCTGTTGAGTATTCCTGGGAAATTATATGGTAGGGCATTGATTGAGAGGGTGAATGTATGTACAGAGCATCAGATTGGGAAGAGCAATGTGGTTGTGATAGAGGGTGTGTGGGGTCAGGTGTTTGCTTTGAAGAATGTATTTGAGAAATACTTAGAAAAACAAATGGGTTTGTATGTAGCATTTATGGATCTGGAGAAGGCATATGATAAGAGTTGATAGAGATACTATGTGGAAGGTATTAAGAGTATATGGTGTGGGAGGCAAGTTGCTGGAAGCAGTGAAAGTTTTTATCGATGATGTAAGGCATGTGTACGAGTAGGAATAGAGGAAAGTGATTGGTTTTCAGTGAATGTAGGTTTACGGCAGGGGTGCGTGGTCAATATGGTTGTTTAATTTGTTTATGGATGGGGTTGTTAGGGAGGTGAATGCAAGAGTTTTGGAAAGAGGGGCAAGTATGCAGTCTGTTGTGAGTGAGAGAGCTTGGGAAGTGTCAGTTGTTGTTCGCTGATGATACAGTGGTGGCTGATTCGTGTGAGAAACTGCAGAAGCTGGTGACTGAGTTTGGTAAAGTGTGTGAAAGAAGAAAGCTGAGAGTAAATGTGAATAAGAGCAAGGTTATTAGGTACAGCAGGGTTGAGGGTCAAGTCAATTGGGAGGTAAGTTTGAATGGAGAAAAACTGGAGGAAGTGAAGTGTTTTAGATATCTGTGAGTGGATTTGGCAGCTGATGGAACCATGGAAGCGGAAGTGAATCATAGGGTGGGGAGGGGGCGAAAGTTCTGGGAGCGTTGAAGAATGTGTGGAAGTCGAGAACATTATCCCGGAAACCAAAAATGGGTATGTTTGAAGGAATAGTGGTTCCAACAACGTCATATGGTTGCGAGGCGTGGGCTATGGATAGCGTTGTGCAGAGGAGGGTGGATGTGCTGGAAATGAGATGTTTGAGGACGATATGTGGTGAGGTGGTTTGATCGAATAAGTAATAATAGGGTAAGAGAGATATGTGGTAATTAAAAGAGTGTGGTTGAGAGAGCAGAAGAGGGTGTTTTGAAATGGTTTGGTCACATGGAGAGAATGAGTGAGGAAAGATTGACAAAGAGGATGTATGTGTCAGAGGTGGAGGGAACGAGAAGTGGGAGACCAAATTGGAGGTGGAAAAATGGAGTGAAAAAGATTTTGAGTGATTGGGGCCTGAACATGCAGGAGGGTGAAAGGTGTGCAAGGAATAGAGTGAACTGGAACGATGTGGTATACCGGGGTCGACGTGCTGTCAGTGGATTGAACCAGGGCACGTGAAGCGTCTGGGGTAAACCATGGAAAGTAAACCCCCCATCCCCCTCCCCCCGCACATATGAGGGGGGAGGGGGATGGTGTTCCATGTGTGGCGAGGTGGCGATGGGAATGAATAAAGGCAGACAGTGTGAATTGTGTGCATGGGTATATATGTATGTGTCTGTGTGTGTATATATATGTGTACATTGAGATGTATAGGTATGTATATTTGCGTGTGTGGACGTGTGTGTGTATATACATGTGTGTGGGGGTGGGTTGGGCCATTTCTTTCGTCTGTTTCCTTGCGCTACCTCGCAAACGCGGGAGACAGCGACAAAGCAATATAAAAAGAATAATATATATATATATATATATATATATATATATATATATATATATTTTTTTTTTTTTTTTTTTTTTTTTTTTCCAAAAGAGGGAACAGAGAAGGGGGCCAGGTGAGGGTATTCCCTCAGGGGCCCAGTCCTCTGTTCTTAACGCTACCTCGCTATCGCGGGAAATGGCGAATAGTATAAAAAAAAAAAAAAAAAAAAAAATATATATATATATATATATATATATATATATATATATATATATATATATATATATATGGGGTTGTGTGTGTGTGTGTAAGATTTATCATAAACTAACTTTCCTCCTGACTTTTCACTTACTATTTTCAAATATTTGATATTTGCGAGTTACCAATAAAGGTATTTCCCTGAGCATCACTAAATATTGCCTTCTTTCCTTGCTACATCCACACAAAGAAGATCAAACACCCTCACTCAAATGAACATTCTAGCTGGTACCCCAGCCGACACACGCATTCAGTCCACCTGACACTGAGATGAATCATCGCACTACCATAAAGGACTAGCCGACCACTCCCACCAAGGTTATCCGCCGTGTCGGCAGCAACAAAAAACAATGAACCATCTTCCAGGTATTTACAGATGCCTTAGATACCTGCTGGCGTTTCGTAACACATATCTGCTGTGTTACGAGATGACACGATATCCACTCTCTTGTAGTATGATATTTAAGAGTTCATGTAATACAATTTTGAGGTATCTTTGCTATGAAAATATGTAACAGGATATCTTCCAGAACTCTTAACATGACCCTGCCATATATCTGGACGGTGGTAAAAGATGCAGACTTTTTAAATATCCACGATATCATGAACACTTACAATACTTGGACAGACGCTGCATGTCTCTTGCATTAAGCTAAAAACTAAATTTCATTTTAGTACATCTAAGGCAGTGGTTATTGTTCCGTGAGTTTTACACGGCACCAACCGGTAAGGGCGATGGGGATATCTTCTGCAACCTGTAACCTCTCAAAAGCTAAACAATCTTAGTTTTATAGAAGAAAATCCTAATCACGTAATTCAGAAAAACAGCAATTTCGAATCGTGCTTGGCATTTTTTCACTGTTCTCAGATATTATTGTTGAGGAAACTGTTTGGAGATAAATTTTCGTTGTTATCATCGTGGATCACCTATTCAGTTAGTTGAGAAGGCGTAGTTTTGGTTCGAAATGAGCATTATGGTTGTGTAACATTATAGAAAAAGCTTCAAAGCTGAAATTAGTCCCAGAGGAAATTTGAAATAGTATTTCCTTATGCAATAAGCTTTCCGGCCTTGTTTACGTAAATCCTCTCAATCTTCAGATATATTTCGGAGAGGCGCTTTCAATATTTCACGAAACAGCTTTCAAATTTTGAATGATGTAAAAAATTGAGCTTTTTGTAGGATTAACCATGCACTGGTTGTTTTGCTGCAGAAAATACGCATAATTAATGGCGATTTATGCCTGACGCATTCTACCAGAAAAACCCTACAGCAGGCCTACAAGCGTATCCAACATGGGAGCAAACATATTTGCACAGGGTGTGTACATGACAAACCAAGTACGGTTGAAAAAGGTGGAGCACTAAGAAATCTCATGGATTTTTAAATCAGGAAATGCAAGCTGTCCTATTCTCTTTAGGATAGCCATCACGTCGCACTTTTTGTCTCGGATTAGGGGAGATGGGGAAGAAAAGGCTAGTATAAGAAAATAATGCGGCGGAATAGGAAATAGTTGTAAGGTGAAAGTATACTGTAAACGAAGATTGAAGAATGTGAGTCCCATCGTTAAAGCTGTCCTACATCCTGCTGGCCTACGTTTTTTTTTTTTTTTCTGTCCGCGTGACACTTGTCGCGTGCATCCACCGCCTTGCAATGGAGGTTATTAATTGCACTTTGTCATCGACAGAGTTTAGTACGTTATGAAAACATATTTGCTATAGTGTACTAAACTCTTTTTCCTAGTACATCCAAATCATCATTGTCGTTGCTCTACAGTTGGCAGTAGACTGTTATTGGAAGCCGCCTACGAAATTAAATTAATTTTGTCATTAGTTTGGAGTGGTTAGCATGTTCCTCCTCAAGTAACTAACTGTACGGTGGTCACGTATAATCGCCCTGCTTCTCAAAGCTATATGAGATACTCCAGTGCTGGAGAACATTTGGAATATTTTTTTCTTGTCTTACTGGTGATTCTCCATTGATTATACTTCTTGTTTGATATTACCACCCTACTTTTTTTTTTTTTATCTTTCAGTAACCGATAGGTGGAGGGCGTAACTAAGGGGTAGTAAGAGTACCAGCCCACCTAATTCAACATATGACGAAATTTTGCCATTACGAAAAGATAAAACGTAGCGCTCTGTGCATGAAGGAGAAGGATGAATCAGTGGGCGGTAGGGAGGATGCAGGAGGGCGCTGGGGAGTCACCGAGGGCCGGGGAAGGGTCGGAGACGAGTTACTGGACGTGGAGGCAGCGTGCTGGGGGCGGTGGCCAGGCCCAAGGTCGGCACATACCAGTCACTAGCTGACAGCACAGTTAGATTAGACTAATGATAAAGAATCAGCCGATAAATACATGTTACAAGGTAACCAGATGGTCTGTTAACAGACAAGTAGGGCGGGGGAGGGAGGAATAACTAACTTAACAGTGTGGGTGAAGCAAGCGGGGGACAAGTAGCAGTTTGTGTGGGTGAGGTGCCGGTGCCCGTGGGGGTGGCCAGGGATGTGCAGCAGCGAACACCCGCAAACTCGGCCTGTTCGCCCTCCATCCGTTTTCATTTACTTCAGCTATTACAGATTAGTGTTTTACAAGGATTTTTGTTTTTATCGACATATAAAGACTTAAATGCTTGAAGTGGACACATTTTAATGGTTTAATTATTCACATGTTCCCTGATTTCATATTCCTTCCTCGACCTTAAGAGTTCTTCCCCTAGCTGCTTTAATACGTGAAACTTTGAAATTAGTACTGCATTTAATGAAAACATATGCAGTCTTAGATCAACGAACAGTACACCAAGGCTCTTGTCCCAGCATTTCTGTGATCATCTGCCAGTTGTATCAAATGATAGTGTTTATTTGTTCCATAGATTTTCAACTCGCATCTCTCCAACCTTTCCATCACTTGTCTATAATTTCTAACTTCCGAATTTTCATGTGCTCTTTCTAACTCGTTTATCCCACTGCACAAAGGCTTGCTAATTAAATTCTGCTACTCATCTGTCTAATCAGCATTGCTCATCCATCTTAATTTTCTAACTAACGACCGCTAATCTTAGCTTTCTGAAGACCCATATATATATATATATATATATATATATATATATATATATATATATATATATATATATAATCCCTAGGGATAGGGGATTAAGAATACTTCCCACGTATTCCCTGCGTGTCGTAGAAGGCGACTAAAAGGGGAGGGAGCGGGGGCTGGAAATCCTCCCCTCTCTCTTTTTTTTTTTTTTTAATTTTCCAAAAGAAGGAACAGAGGGGGCCAGGTGAGGATATTCCAAAAAAGGCCCAGTCCTCTGTTCTTAACGCTTCCTCGCTAACGCTGGATGTGCTGGAAATGAGATGTTTGAGGACAATGTGTGGTGTGAGGTGGTTTGATCGAGTGAGTAACGTAAGGGTAAGAGAGATGTGTGGAAATAAAAAGAGCGTGGTTGAGAGAGCAGAAGAGGGTGTTTTGAAATGGTTTGGTCACATGGAGAGAATGAGTGAGGAAAGATTGACCAAGAGGATATATGTGTCGGAGGTGGAGGGAACGAGGAGAAGAGGGAGACCAAATTGGAGATGGAAAGATGGAGTGAAAAAGATTTTGTGTGATCGGGGCCTGAACATGCAGGAGGGTGAAAGGAGGGCAAGGAATAGAGTGAATTGGAGCGATGTGGTATACCGGGGTTGACGTGCTGTCAGTGGATTGAATCAAGGCATGTGAAGCGTCTGGGGTAAACCATGGAAAGCTGTGTAGGTATGTATATTTGCGTGTGTGGACGTATGTATATACATGTGTATGGGGGTGGGTTGGGCCATTTCTTTCGTCTGTTTCCTTGCGCTACCTCGCAAACGCGGGAGACAGCGACAAAGCAAAAAAAAAAAAAAAATATATATATATATATATATATATATATATATATATATATATATATATATTTTCTTTCTTTCAAACTATTCGCCATTTCCCGCATTAGCGAGGTAGCGTTAAGAACAGAGGACTGGGCCTTTGAGGGAATACCCTCACCTGGCCCAATTCTCTGTTCCTTCTTTTGGAAAATTGGATAGGAAAGAATACTTCCCACATATTCCCTGCGTGTCGTCAAAGGCGACTAAAAGGGAAGGAAGCTGGGGGCTGGAAATCTTCCCCTCTCATTTTGTTTATCTAATTTTCCAAAGGAAGGAACAGAGAAGGGGGCCGGGTGAGGATGTTTCCTCAGAGGCCCAGTCCTCTGTTCTTAACGCTACCTCGCTGAGGCGGGAAATGGCGAATAGTATGAAGGAATGAATATATATATATATATATATATATATATATATATATATATATATATATATATATATATATATATATATACATATATATATATATATATATATATATATATATATATATATATATATATATATATATATATACATATATATATATATATATATATATATATATATATATATATATATATATATATATATATATATATATATATGTAAGATTTCTAACGCTCAGCTTCATAACCTTGGTGGTTCGGTCACTGTGGTCAGTGTTTGCACCCATCACCAACATGACTGGTTTCTCACTTTACCTGATCTTTGTGAGCTGCAGTTTATGCATGACCATTTGTCGAGATCGTGATCGGAGGAGCATACCTTTTCTACATACCACACCGGAAAATTTAAAGATGACCAAAAGTTCTCTGATGAAGGATATACTTAGTTTACCGAGTAAAAAAATTGAAGGTGGCATGATTAGGTTGTGATTAATGACATACAAGTGCTTGTAAAATGGAACGAAAGATAAATAGTACGATCAGTAACACACTCAAGTTCATGTTTGTAAACGAAAATAATGGGATTTTTTTTTTTTACAGTAATCAGAATTAGAGGGTATGGTAACTTTCCTGAAATCAGTGTTCGATATCAAAATCATTCGCTTCATCACTTGTGTTTATTGTTGAAATTGAGATAGTTACCCTCCTTAACAAGTAACTTATCAACTTACTATAAGAATGTGTATTGTTTTTCCGTATAAAGATATATATGTTTGCCTGTCTACATGAAGTCAGCTGGTCTTCTTGTGTTGGTGGCACAGGATGCTCCGTGGGCGTAAAGAATCAACACACCGGAAATCCTGGACTATTATCAGGGACGATGACGTCAGAGTTTGAAGCGTAGCTCTCGCTATCTCTCCGTCCTGGTGCATCCTGCTAGTCTCCTACCCTATCTATCTCCCTTACTCGATATGCAACCTATCCACGCATTACAATCCTATCCCTCACTAGTACAGCTTCAAGATCTTTTCTCATTCCTGATACGTTATGGTCATTATCTGTCAGTTTGGTTAAAAAAAAACAACTTTGACTTGTAATTGTGACCATCGATACGTATAACGGCTGCTTTTTACCATCTCTAGTGAATGTCTGCATTTTGGCGCTGTCCTTCATCTAGGTTGCCTTAATATCCTTGACATTCGATGCATACAGTTACGAAAAAGACAAGAAACGAAAAGGAAGTAATTATGTGGCGTTATATATTCTGCTGAATTTAAGATTAGACAAATCATTCTCCTTAAAGTCATGTCAGCACATTTTAAGGCAAGCTGTCACGTTTGTTTTATACGTTTTTAAGTTAAGCCTTTATATCCTGAAGCAAGCCATCTCATTTTAGTCAGTCTAGTAAAATCAGGTTATCGGGCGAAACCATCATCAGGAAGATAAACTGGTGAGATATCAATACAGTGTAATTTTGCCCAGCTGTAAGTTCGGAGGTAATCTACGACACATGTATCATTTCCCTTCAGTCATTTACCTGTGTTACTCGCTCCACATCCAAAAAATTGTAGCATTTTCTCTTGGATATGAATCTGTCCTTCCAGCCTGAACTCTCAGTCGTGTGTGTCAGAAATTAACTCTGTGGAATTTGAGCTTGGTCCCCGGGTTGGACTGATTTCTCGAAAGCGAACCTTGTCACTCGTTCTGAAACCTGAATTTCTCCTCTCTCTCTCTCTCTCTCTCTCTCTCTCTCTCTCTCTCTCTCTCTCTCTCTCTCTCTCTCTCTCTCTCTCTCTCTCTCTCTCTCTCTCTCTCTCGGCTTTAAAGTATCACCCTCTTGACCCAAGCTGGCTTTCGGTCCTCAAACACACACAATCTCCTTTTCGCGCATGGCATTTGACAACACGTAACTTGCACAATTCATTCGTAACTCCAAATTTTTCTGCGGTGAGCGATACACAGTTGTCTTGCCTTTTGGTAAAATGTAATTACTCGTAAGTACTCCCTTTCAAGCAACGGCCCTTAAAGCAATATTACAAGAAACCCGTCTGTCTGCCAGAATGATTTGTGAAAGTTGAGGAACTGAGTTGGTATTGGAACCACAAACAACGCTCTTGAGATATAGTTACGATGCGGAGGGAGGAAAGAAGTGAACAAAAGGGTTGCACTGGAGGGTGATGTGTTGCACTAAAGGGTGAAGTGTTACATGAAGGGTGAGGTGTTCCAGTGAAGGGTGAGGTATTGCATCGGAGGGTGAGGTGTTCCACTGGACGGTGATGTGTTGCATGAAGGGTAAGGTGTTGCACTGGAGGGTGAGGTTTTGCATGAAAGTGAGTTGTTGCACAGAAGGATGGTGTTACACTGAAGGGTGGGTGTTGCACTGAAGGGTGAGATGTTGCACTAAAGTGTGGTGTTACATAAAGGGATGAGGTGTTGCACAGAAGAATGGTGTTGCACTGAAGGGTGAATGTTACACTGAAGGGTGAGGTGTTGCACTGGAGAGTGAGGTGTTGCATGAAGGGTGAGGTGTTGCACTGAAATTTCGATGAGGATGTTGCACTGAAGGGTGAGGTGTTGTACTGAAGGATGAGGTGTTACAGTGAAGAGTTAGGTGTTGGGCAGAGGTGAACGATGTGTCCGAGCACAATGATGGATGTAGAGGGGGTCGGGGGTGAGATATTTGAATGATGAAGTTGAGAACTATGAGGAATGATGTTAGAGAAGTGATAAGGAAAAGGCAGTGAAAGGACAGAGTAGGCAATACATACATGCATACATACATACATACATATATATATATTTCATACTATTCGCCATTTCCCGCGATAGCGAGGTAGCGTTAAGAACAGAGGACTGGGCCTTTGAGGGAATACCCTCACCTGGCCCCCATCTCTGTTCCTTCTTTTGGAAAATAAAAAAAAAAAAAAAAAAAACGAGCGAGAGGGGAGGATTTCCAGCCCCCCGCTCCCTCCCCTTTTAGTCGCCTTCTACGACACGCAGGGAATACGTGGGAAGTATTCTTACTCCCCTATCCCCAGGGATAGTATATATATATATATATATATATATATATATATATATATATATATATATATATATATATATATATATATATATATATATTCACTGAGAACCAATCACTTTCCTCTCTTCCTACACGTACACATGCCTTACATCCTCGATAAAAACTTTTCACTGCTTCTAACAACTTTCCTCCCACACCATATATTCTTAATACCTTCCACAGAGCATCTCTATCAACTCTATCATATGCCTTCTCCAGATCCATAAATGCTACATACAAATCCATTTGCTTTTCTAAGTATTTCTCACATACATTCTTCAAAGCAAACACCTGATCCACACATCCTCTACCACTTCTGAAACCACACTGCTCTTCCCCAATCTGATGCTCTGTACATGCCTTCCACCCTCTCAATCAATAGCCTCCCATATAATTTACCAGGAATACTCAACAAACTTATACCTCTGTAATTTGAGCACTCACTCTTATCCCCTTTGCCTTTGTACAATGGCACTATGCACGCATTCCGCCAATCCTCAGGCACCTCACCATGAGTCATACATACATTAAATAACCTTACAAGTCAACAATACAGTCACCCCCTTTTTTAATAAATTCCACTGCAATACCATCCAAACCTGCTGCCTTGCCGGCTTTCATCTTCCGCAAAGCTTTCACTACCTCTTCTCTGTTTACCAAATCATTTCCCCTAACCCTCTCACTTTGCACACCACCTCGACCAAAACACCCTATATCTGCCACTCTATCATCAAACACATTCAACAAACCTTCAAAATACTCACTCCATCTCCTTCTCACATCACCACTACTTGTTATCACCTCCCCATTTGCGCCCTTCACTGAAGTTCCCATTTGCTCCCTTGTCTTACGCACTTTATTTACCTCCTTCCAGAACATCTTTTTATTCTCCCTAAAATTTAATGATACTCTCTCACCCCAACTCTCATTTGCCCTTTTTTTTTCACCTCTTGCACCTTTCTCTTGACCTCCTGTCTCTTTCTTTTATACATCTCCCACTCAATTGCATTTTTTCCCTGCAAAAATCGTCCAAATGCCTCTCTCTTCTCTTTCACTAATACTCTTACTTCTTCATCCCACCACTCACTACCCTTTCTAATCAACCCACCTTCCACTCTTCTCATGCCACAAGCATCTTTTGCGCAATCCATCACTGATTCCCTAAATACATCCCATTCCTCCCCCACTCCCCTTACTTCCATTGTTCTCACCTTTTTCCATTCTGTACTGTCTCTCCTGGTACTTCCTCACACAGGTCTCCTTCCCAAGCTCACTTACTCTCACCACCCTCTTCACCCCAACATTCACTCTTCTTTTCTGAAAACCCATACAAATCTTCACCTTAGCCTCCACAAGATAATGATCAGACATCCCTCCAGTTGCACCTCTCAGCACATTAACATCCAAAAGTCTCTCTTTCGCACGCCTGTCAATTAACACGTAATCCAATAACGCTCTCTGGCCATCTCTCCTACTTACATAAGTATACTTATGTATATCTCGCTTTTTAAACCAGGTATTCCCAATCATCAGTCCTTTTTCAGCACATAAATCTACAAGCTCTTCACCATTTCCATTTACAACACTGAACACCCCATGTATACCAATTATTCCCTCAACTGCCACATTACTCACCTTTGCATTCAAATCACCCATCACTATAACCCGGTCTCGTGCATCAAAACCACTAACACACTCATTCAGCTGCTCCCAAAACACTTGCCTCTCATGATCTTTCTTCTCATGCCCGGGTGCATATGCACCAATAATCACCCACCTCTCTCCATCAACTTTCAGTTTTACCCATATTAATCGAGAATTTACTTTCTTACATTCTATCACATACTCCCACAACTCCTGTTTCAGGAGTATTGCTACTCCTTCCCTTGCTCTTGTCCTCTCACTAACCCCTGACTTTACTCCCCAGACATTCCCAAACCACTCTTCCCCTTTACCCTTGAGCTTCGTTTCACTCAGAGCCAAAACATCCAGGTTCCTTTCCTCAAACATACTACCTATCTCTCCTTTTTTCACATCTTGGTTACATCCACACACATTTAGGCACCCCACTCTGAGCCTTCGAGGAGGATGAGCACTCCCCGCGTGACTCCTTCTTCTGTTTCCCATTTTAGAAAGTTAATACAAGGAGGGGAGGATTTCTGGCCCCCCGCTCCCGTCCCCTCTAGTCGCTTTCTACGACACGCGAGGAATACGTGGGAAGTATTCTTTCACCCCTATCCCCAGGGATAATATACATATATATATACATATACACATACACACACATACACATACATACGCACATATACACACACACACACACATACATATATATACATATGAAAAATGTAAGAAACAATTCAGAAAACTGAAACTTCTAGCTTGAAATGACTGAAAAAATGAATGTCACATAATGGTTCAACCTCTGGCTATGGAAAAAGGAAATGTATAATTTATTTACACAAACGTCAATAGCAGTTCTCATCAATTTAACCACTGTATCAATAAGCTTCAATGTCTAAGCTACATTTTTCTCCAATTTCACTATTTTCTTGTCAAAACACCATGTATGAAAACTATCACTCCAGTAACACAACTATAAACATTTACTTCCCCTTTAAAAAAAGTTCTGGGGAAGTCTGTCTCGATACACTGCGGGAAACTCTACCACCTGGCGAGGTTTGTGTTGCAATGGTTCCCGATTCACAAACGTAGTAGCATCACTGGTGGGCCAAGGTAGTTCCGTTTGCGAAGAGGCGCTTTATATGATGTCTTGACACACGATGATCTTAACGAGGTGATGATAGAAGTCCAGTGGAAGTGTTGTTCAGCGATGGGCAATTTCCTTGCCATGCTGTTTGAAGCCTCTGTATATAAGCTGGATCTCCTTCCTGAGGTGGAGAGTCAGGCGGAGGAGAGAGCGATGGTGAGGAAGGCCAGATATGGACTCCTGTGGGCTGAGGACGTGGCTGACTCCCGCGTTTGCGAGGTAGCGCAAGGAAACAGACGAAAGAAATGGCCCAACCCACCCCCATACACATGTATATACATACGTCCACACACGCAAATACACATACCTACACAGCTTTCCATGGTTTACCCCAGACGCTTCACATGCCTTGATTCCATCCACCGACAGCACGTCAACCCCGGTGTACCACATCGCTCCAGTTCACTCTATTCCTTGCCCTCCTTTCACCCTCCTGCATGTTCAGGCCCCGATCACACAAAATCTTTTTCACTCCATCTTTCCACCTCCAATGTGGTCTCCCTCTTCTCCTCGTTCCCTCCACCTCCGACACATATATCCTCTTGGTCAATCTTTCCTCACTCAATTCTCTCCATGTGCCCAAACTATTTCAAAACACCCTCTTCTGCTCTCTCAAACACGCTCTTTTTATTTCCACACATCTCTCTTACCCTTACGTTACTTACTCGATCAAACCACCTCACACCAAATATTGTCCTCAAACATCTCATTTCCAGCACATCCATCCTCCTGCGCACAACTCTATCCATAGCCCACGCCTCGCAACCATACAACATTGTTGAAACCGCTATTCCTTCAAACATACCCATTTTTGCTTTCCGAGATAATGTTCTCGACTTCCACACATTCTTCAAGGCTCCCAGAATTTTCGCCCCCTCCCCCACCCTATGATTCACTTCCGCTTCCATGGTTCCATCCGCTGCCAGATCCACTCCTAGATATCTAAAACACTTCACTTCCTCCAGTTTTTCTCCATTCAAACTCACCTCCCAATTAACTTGACCCTCAACCCTACTGTACCTAATAACCTTGCTCTTATTCACATTTACTCTTAACTTTCTTCTTTCACACACTTTACCAAACTCAGTCACCAGCTTCTGCAGTTTCTCACATGAATCAGCCACCAGCGCTGTATCATCAGCGAACAACAACTGACTCACTTCCCAAGCTCTCTCATCCACAACAGACTTCATTCTTGCCCCTCTTTCCAAAACTCTTGCATTCACCTCCCTAACAACCCCATCCATAAACAAATTAAACAACCATGGAGAAATCACACACCCCTGCCGCAAACCTACATTTACTGAGAACCAATCCCTTTCCTCTCTTCCTACACGTACACATGCCTTACATCCTCGATAAAAACTTTTCACTGCTTCTAACAACTTGCCACCCACACCATATATTCTTAATACCTTCCACAGAGCATCTCTATCAACTCTATCATATGCCTTCTCCAGATCCATAAATGCTACATACAAATCCATTTGCTTTTCTAAGTATTTCTCACATACATTTTTCAAAGCAAACACCTGATCGACACATCCTCTACCACTTCCGAACCACACTGCTCTTCCCCAATCTGATGCTCTGTACATGCCTTCACCCTTTTGATCAATACCCTCCCATATAATTTACCAGGAATACTCAACAAACTTATACCTCTGTAATTTGAGCACTCACTCTTATCCCCTTTGCCTTTGTACAATGGCACTATGCACGCATTCCGCCAATCCTCAGGCACCTCACCATGAGTCACATACATTAAATAACCTTACCAACCAGTCAACAATACAGTCACCCCCTTTTTTAATAAATTCCACTGCAATACCATCCAAACCTGCTGCCTTGCCGGCTTTCATCTTCCGCAAAGCTTTTACTACCTCTTCTCTGTTTACCAAATCATTTTCCCCAACCCTCTCACTTTGCACACCACCTCGACCAAAACACCCTATATCTGCCACTCTATCATCAAACACATTCAACAAACCTTCAAAATACTCACTCCATCTCCTCACATCACCACTACTTGTTATCACCTCCCCATTTGCGCCCTTCACTGAAGTTCCCATTTGCTCCCTTGTCTTACGTACTTTATTTACCTCCTTCCAGAACATCTTTTTATTCTCCCTAAAATTTAATGATACTCTCTCACCCCAACTCTCATTTGCCCTTTTTTTTCACCTCTTGCACCTTTCTCTTGACCTCCTGTCTCTTTCTTTTATACATCTCCCACTCACTTGCATTTTTTCACTGCAAAAATCGTCCAAATGCCTCTCTCTTCTCTTTCACTAATAATCTTACTTCTTCATCCCACCACTCACTACCCTTTCTAATCAACCCACCTCCCACTCTTCTCATGCCACAAGCATCTTTTGCGCAATCCATCACTGATTCCCTAAATACATCCCATTCCTCCCTTACTTCCATTGTTCTCACCTTTTTCCATTCTGTGTGTATATATATATATATATATATATATATATATATATATATATGTATCTATATCTTTCTTTTCTTTCAAACTATTCGCCATTTCCCGCATTAGCGAGGTAGCGTTAAGAACAGAGGACTGGGCCTTTGAGGGAATACCCTCACCTGGCCCAATTCTCTGTTCCTTCTTTTGGAAAATTGAAAAAAAAAAAAAAAACCGAGAGGGGAGGATTTCCAGCCCCCCGCTCCCTCCCCTTTTAGTCGCCTTCTACGACACGCAGGGAATACGTGGGAAGTATTCTTAATCCCCTATCCCCAGGGATAATATATATATATATATATATATATATATATATATATATATATATATATATATATAACGCCAGGAGAAGGATAATGTAAATTTAAGAAGAGTTCATGTAGCTTGGGGGAAAGACATACCCTGCGGTAACCAAGTGTGGGTAGTGAGAGAGGGAGCAGGACGAAAAGTAGTCATCAAACTACAGTAGGAAAATGCGAAGGTAGAGAGGCATAGCCAGATGTGATACAGCAACGGAATCAGAGATGTTCACAGCGACTGAGTACCCATTCTTTGTAAACAAAGAAGATGGATTTCTCACTGACGGGGAAACATGAGGGAAGATTATCCAGTGCGGAAGCCATAACCAGCCAGTCGTGACTGACGAGCAATATAGGTCATGGTTGCTGAGGTTCGTGTGACAATATCTGTGTACACATGGATATACCCGGGGGAGGGGTTCTGTGTTTCCCCCAAATAACAGTTAATTTCCCTTGCTTAAGGTGAAAAATCTTTGTATAAATTATCTTATATATGCTGTAAAATTCACGATGAATAAGTGCATGGATTACGTACTTTTAAGTATCTATTCGTACGGTAACTGTATACCTCCCCGTTAATTGTTGCAATGCCCTTCCTTTGCTAGAGGAATATTTCTAGTTTTTGCTCTGTACGTTACATAAGGAAAATTATGTTACGAATCAAAATCTAGGGTATAAGTTTCAAAGATACGTTTTCTAATCCTTGTCGAACACAGAAATTTATTAATGTCAAAATGTGTTTGTGGAGAGAGTCAGAAGATTCTTGATAGTTGTGAATCTACTTCGATGACCTTTGGAGTAAAAAATTTGGATTTCGGAATTGAAAATGGTAGCTCTAGAGACAAATTTAGCTGCGTTACTAAATGAAGTCAAGCAAGTGTTGGGAAGGTACTATTAGTCTTGAGGACTGAGAGTAGCTGCGACTTGCCTCGTGACTAGGCCAGACACGCTGGTTATCATTGACGGAGGGAAGGACCATTCATATGGTCCACATGCATAGGTAGCAAAGTGGAGATGTATGGCACGAAACCGGTCACCTAACTGGACTCTCCACGTGGTTTACGTTGGGTTAGAGAATATCCCTGGAAGATACAGCTGGACGACGCCATGACCCCACGACAAAATACTGGTCTTACAAAAGTGGAAACTGCTTACAAAGATAATACTGTTGGCAGGAGAATTTATTTACTTCTTTGATGGGGTTAAATCAGTGGGCTTGAATATGATAATTCTAGTAAACTGTGGTTTGAAGATAATACTTTCTTTTTTGGCTAAATTTTTGCGTCCGCAGGTCAATCATATTGGTACGAAGCAGAGAAAATGGCGGGTTATTAAGAAAGATTATAGACCCTAGAGCTGAAAAGCCTTTGTAGTGAAGTTACTCCGAAATATATTAGTGTGAGTGAAGGGGATAAATAGCCAACGTTTCTGATGATTTTTCCTAAGATGTAGGAGAAATAGGAGGGAAAATGTGTGGGTTCGGCAGGAAAATTGCAACAAAAGAATTCATGTAGAAAATATATGACTTTGGCCAACTGTATGTATTTGCCCGGGAACCAGTGACCTTGTTAACAATAAATGTAATATTTCGCTACTCTAAGAAGCTCAGATAATCTTCAATTTTTTTTTTTTTAATGTTTGTTAAACTTATTTCGTGAGTCTACCCTCCCAACACCCTTTCAGTCCCTCAAACTGTACACAACCAACTCCAACACTCCATCAACCACTCCTAAACCCTCCCATCTGGCCAGTACCCTGCCGGCCCCAACAACGTCGTTATCTAGAACAGAAGAAATGCCGGGGTCAAGCAACCCACATTGTTTTCTTTTTGTATGGTTACGATGTCGTGCTCACCAGAAGGGGGTCTTTGCACCTGTAGTGCTTCATTTCTTAAGCCTCCTCTCCCATTATATCCGACAACCTTTTAACACTGTCAACCCAGTGTTCCCCGGAGATCTTATTCCAATTCCTCCACCTCTCTCTAAGTATACTAGGACTTTTCTGCATTATTTCGAACCTTTTTATTACATCAGTGTTCGCGAGGAGGACGTTAAAAAGTAATGGAATTTGCAAATCAGTGCCAGTCAACCATTGTCACTTGTCAAGTAGCTTCTTAAATGTCTGTGAAACTTGTTTCATGTAGCGATAAGTTATAGTGAAATATATCAAATATGAAGAAAATGGAAAGAGTATCATTCGAAATTAGGCAACAGGTAAAATGATGTGGAAATCCTTGAGGTTATAATATATGAAATTTAGGAAAAGGATATTGCGGATGTTTAGTAAAAATACCGAAATAAAGTTAATTGAAGTGGAAATTCTATATGACTGAAGAAAAAGTTCATAATTGAAATAAGTTCAAACGCTCACCATAAAGACAAGAGACGATGAGAAGTTAGATAAAGAATGCCATGAACTAACTATCCGCCATCACGTAATAAAAATGAACCTTATTATGAAAAGGTTGGCTAATGAGGTAGGGTAGAATATTAGCGGAAATACAACGGATCATTTGAGTTTACAGTATAACCCGTTAAGTGCGTGTTTATCTTTTAATGTTGTACCTAATATCTTCACAGAAACTCCTGCTGTCCAACTAACATTGATATATATTTAGGCTGATATGAATGTCTGTGAAATGGTGAAATCGAAAATCTAGTTCGTCAATGCATTATAAAGCAACCTCATCTTGAAAACAGGCAACACAAAGAGGAATCAGACCACAATGGTTACGGCCGGTGTTCACGTGTCATGGTATGAAAACGGCTCAAATTAGTTTCCGGTCCCTCGCCCGCGCCGCGCCAACTGGGAATTAAGGCCACCGGCACCGTTATGGTGGTCATGGGACCAGTGACAGCTGACTTCCCACGCCCCGACCCCTGACCTCGGGGCAGGTCACACTGGTAAATCACAGAGAGAACCATCTGTTCTTAATTCTTTATTTTTAAGGTTTGTTCTTGAGCAGTTAAGGCGGATCATTACTGTTATCATGATTATCATTATTAATGTTATCATTATTATCAAGTCACACTGAATGCTTTAAGTTTGATTTAAGTTTTCTTATCAGTTGATTGAATATGTTTTATCTATATACAGATTTACAGTATAGTTATCTTTTCATATGACGTGTAATCGCTAGTGACATTCCTCTTGGCTACGGTGACTCTCAGCACAGACATAAATATATATGACAGCAAATGATGTATACAAAGAAAAGTTTTACAGGTCACGTTCAAAGTGTACGGCAGTATAGAATCCCGTGTGTGTGTGTGTGTGTGTGTGTGTGTGTGTGTGTCAGAAAATTAATTATTAATGAAACAGGACGTGCGGTAAACGTTACGCGTTATCCCTGCTTTTGGCAAGACCTTGTCGATTTCTCCATCATGTGTATACCACTACTCTGAAATGTCGATCTATTTGTCTGTGTTTGTATGTTCAAGTATCATTGGAATAAATGAATGAAGTATACGTGTAGTACAAAATTGTGTAGAATGCGTGAGTGGAATATGAGTGTAAGAAGAAAAATATATTGTACGTAAACATTAAGTGTGGACAACATCGCTCTGTTGAAAGCACGTACGTTAGGGAACAAAATGTGCATATTAACGTTTATACTTTGAAACAGTCGTCCTGTACTATAGTTATTCTCTTTCAGCTGTGTGTATAATCTTATGAAAAAATTTTTGGTGTCAAACACTTGTTATAAAGTTTTACGCGTATAACTGACATTAGCCCGTGTTAACTTCATCATTCAGAGTCGTGCAATGTGATCTACAGATAAAAATCCAACTCAAGTTATCATATATGAAGATAAATGTATGTAATCCGGACTGTGAAATGAAGGAACCCGTAGAGTAGAAAGCCGCCTCGGGGGAGGGGGGACACCGGGCAAGCGTGTTCTTATATTTAAAAGAAAACTGAGTCTTATGATAGAGTGTGGTAGGAGCGAGGTTGGTGTGCGAGACGCCCCATCACCTTGCTCTTTGCTCGACCCAAAACATTCAGACAAGGGTTGCCAACCTCTTCGAATATTAATCATTTCATTCATAATGGGAGAGTCAAACATAAATATATTATCCTCTAATTAGACTTATTTCTTGAACAGCAAATGTAAAAGCTCAGCACACAAGTAAATCCTGCTCATATCATCCATGTTATCAATCTCTGGTTTAACAGGAAACTGCGGTTCTCGTCGCAGTCCAACGCAGTATGTATCGCGGCTTCAGTGTGTGTGCGTTTCTTTCATCGGAGACCGACTAATTAAGTCATATTTCACTCAGCCTGAAAGTGAAGTGTTATTTCTGACACTATTCGGAAGAGTTCATTCATAACTCTGGTGTGGGTGTCACCACGGCACGGTTGGCGAGCCTGGCCATCGCTAGTGCTATCAAGATGGCTACTAGTGGAAAGACTCGGAACGGACAGCCAAAAAATATTTCATCTCTTATCTCACGGTTGCACGGTGCCTTCACAGATGCCATGGCTCCACCGAAATTAGTAATAGACAGACGAACTTTAGAAAAGACGTGGAAACTAATGGACAAAGTGGTGAAGCAGTGTCAGCAATCCAAAATGAACTTGAAAAACTCCCCTCCATTCATTCTCGACATTTTACCGGACACTTACCAACATCTTAGACTTATCTACACAAAATATGAGAATAACCTTGCCGCTCTTAATATAATTGAGTATTTCAAGGTAAGACAGAGTTCAGTGACGTAAGGTTTGGCCAGTGAAGCAGCGGCCTGGTAGAGCCTTGGGAAGGTGCGTCTGCTCCAATGTTATGGTCTGTTGCAATGATCTGACCTGGTCACAGTGCCTCTGACCTAGTGGCAGTGACCTGACCTGTTCGTAGTTCCTCCGACCATTTGCTTCTGGCATCACGGGCTCAGTGCTGTCCTTATGGTGGTCATAAAGACGTAAGGAGTGCCTCGTGGTGATGTTTAGGTCAGGTTTAATGTTTTCAATTGATGTTAGTCCTGTTATGTCTCTTACCTGGAAGGGAAGATACAAATAAATGCCTGTCAGTTAAATTTTTTTGAGGTGAGTGTCTTTTCTTCACAGTATCAACTGGTTACCATTGCAGTTGAAAATGAAATGGCTTTATTGAGAACTGATGGTGAGATATTGATAATTATATGGATTGATTGATATAGATGTGTAGGTGTTTTAATGTTTACCAGTTCCATAACACAAGTGTAACTTACCTTTATTCAAAAGCAGTCACCTTCGTATATTTATATTTTGTTGGATGTTGTGATTATCGTGTTGGTAAAGCTGCTGCTGAAGATAGCCTGTAGCTACAGCCATAGACTTATAATGTTTGAGAAATTACTTTTAACAGTAGCAGGCCTAGATTAAAGTCTTTTGATTATAATAGTTTTCACTATTATGATTTGATATCAGTGTGTTAACCTTACATTGAAATGTACATTGGTAATTGTCCTAGTGCAGCCTTTCACTGCATTACTACATATGGTTTGAGTATTTTTACCTGTTTTGTCAGTGCAGCATGCAAGTAGTTCAAAATATTCACCTCCCTTACTAAACCTAATGATCTAATTTCACTTGGGCTATCCTGATGATTTAACCTACGATATCATGGTGGATTTTGATGATATGACTGTTGTGTATCATTACTAGCAATTGTTAGTGACATAAATGAAGCTCAGGGAAAATATGGAGCTAATTAATGTACAAATTTGAGATTTTTTAAAAAAATCAACAAGTGAAATTCATTTGTGGTAGTATTTGGTGTGTGCCACTATATGGTTAAGAATGTGTGCTGGAATACATTTGTTCCGTGGGCATATTTATATTCACAGACATACTGCACAAACTTTCCAGCAACTTCTTGTAAACTTGAGACATAACAATTACATGATTTAGAATATCCAAAACAAGTGGATAGTGAGTAATGTTCCCATGTGCTCCGTTGATTTGAAGGAGTGTTTCATCTTCTTTTATAGTAATTAGCATCACATTTTCTTCAGACTGAACTGCAACTGTCAGTTGCCTATCTATATGTGGAGGGCATGTAGATAGCTGTTGACATGTATGAATCATATGACAAGTGTTGCATATAAATCTGCAACTATCCACAACATTTTAAAAAGAATTGTTTTAGTATATTATAAGGTACATCTGTATTTATGGCTAAACTTCATTCCCATGTGATTTGAAATCTTTTTCAACAAATTTCTCTGGTGATCAGAGAAATTGTGTACTGTATTCCTAAAGGGAATGAGTTGCTTTATACTGTATTCCTAAAGGGAACAAGTTGCTTTATACTGTATTCCTAAACTGTATGAGATGTAGTATATGTCTAAATTGTATGGTTCAGGTTGCTGGATATGAGAAAAGCTAGAAATTTGGAGATGATTGTATTTCAAAAAGATATTTAAGAGAAACTTGGGGAAAATTGTATTTTTTTTTAGATTGATCTAGAGAAGTTCAAAGTTGGGCTATCCATGTTTCCTGGAAGAATTGCATAGGGCATTGATGTTTACTAGGAAAATAGCGAGGGCCAACTGGGTTAATATAAGTTTTTGATAGGGCTGCAAAGGCTTTGTAGAAATATATGCATATAGTATTGTTGCAGGAAAAGGTATTGGAATACATAAAAGAATTACATCAGACTTATACACATTACATGCTCTTGTTTGATCAAAGTATTTTTCCCTAATACTTGTGATTATTACTTACAGTCCCTCTTATTCACTTAGGAGGAAAATACTCATTTTCCTCCTTTTGGGTCGCTGTTGATACAAATTTGGGTCACATATTGGATACGAAGTGAATACCTCTGGCTTAGGGAGTATTGTGAGATTGTATTAGTGCTTGTGGGAGTGATTATTGCTGGTGATTTTGAAACAAAAGGTGTTTATTCAGGGGTTTTCAATATGGTAGTGCTGAATCTATTTCATGTATTCCATAATACCCAAGATATTTAGTGCATGGAGCTCACCACAGAAAAATCTAATGTTTTGAAGAATGAGTTGTGTGAGTTAAGTGTTGTCATGTGTTATGTATGACAGGGAGAGATTGTAAATTTGTGGACAATGCCAGTAGTCCACATGTGGGTGAGGCAGAAATATATAAAACAGCTAAATGGGTCAGAGGAGTGCAACTTAACCATCACTGAAATGCTGGCTTACTGTACACGCGTCATTAACCCTCCCGATACCCAAGCAGGTTGTACCGATAATATATCTCCCTGATTGTTGGCTGCCAACTAACTGCTACAGACCAGTTTTATTTTAATAAACCTATAAGGATGTATAATGTCCTGTCATATGTATTGTGTATGTTGTACACTGTCTCAACGACAGTTTCAGTTAGAGTTAGGGAAAGTGAAATGTTCCACTTCAGAACTGTAAATCGAAGCAATCATCTAAGGATGTGACAGGCCTTCCTGACATGTTAATAAAAGTGACTTTAGATCAACTTTTTAAGTGGCTAATCAAATTGTAGCCTCTTCATCAAATGCTAAAGGTGTGAACAAGTGGCTACAATGGACAGGTTGGATTTACGGTGGAACACTCATTGTTTGCAAACTTAGGCCTCAGATTGAGGTGAATCACCTGTGTAGTAAACGTGACCATTGTTTTTACTGAAGTGCATGGCTTTATGTAGAGGTGATGAACTTTTATAACCTATGTAACTGTTAACACAGAACTGGTGGCTGTTACTTCATTTCCTTGATTTTGATAATAGCACAGCCTTAGAACTGCAGGAGCCCCATGAAAAGGGTTTTGGGTTTACTGTATATATAATATTAAACCTGTAAACTAGGATATATCCATCCCTACACAAGCTGATCCAACTTGTGATTTGGGCTCATTTAAAGTTGGTTGGACCAATTAGAGTTGGTAGAGCCCTGCCTTGAGATGGTTTTAAATTGCCAATTGTATCACAGCATATATCCTTCTTTGGATTTAGAGGGATGTCTGTCTCCAGTGCATGCCTAGATCACAATGCAGTATTGCTAATTTGATCAGTCTGGTTGTCTGAAGCTGTGGTTAATTGATCTATATATCCTTCACGCTAATGCTGGACAGGCATTTCTGGTGAAAGAAGGGAGTTGGTTCTTCAGTGGTGTGAGGGAAAATGAAGGTACAACAGTGAGTGTGGTATTTATCCTGGTATTCTACACACTCATCATAGTATACTTGATGTTTTTTATTTTTCTTAGGTGAAGGGTAGTATAAGTAAGAGTTAAATAAAATTAGTGGAGTGGACAGGGAGTTTGAGGTATTTGGGGAAGCATTGCTTACATATGCAATTGAAGTTTAAGGTGGGTAACAGGTGTGTGAGAAAGGGTGGTGAGTGGTGAGGAAGTTGAGTTGATTGTGAAAGAGATGAGAGGACTCTGGGTGCAGCCTACAGGGGGGGGGTGTCAGTAATTTGGAGATGCACTTAAGAAAAGTGGCAGGAAATCAGGAGAAAGGTGCAGGGGCTGCAAAAGGTGATAGGGTATTTACATACTTCAGGGAAGATAAGAAAATGTTATAGAAATAGGTGAATATTATGAGGAGAACAAGAGAACAAATTCTTCAACTGGGCATTCCAAAGAGCTTTGTTAAATTTTAGGGAGAATAAAATGATGTTTTGGAAGGAGCTAAATAAATGCGTAAGACAAGAGAACAAATGGGAACATCGGTGAAGGGGTCTAATAGGGAGGTGATAACAAGTAGTGGTGATGTAAGAAGGTGATGGAGTGAGTATTTTGAAGGTTTGTTGAATGTGTTAGGTGATAGAGTGGCAGATATAGGGTGTTTTGGTCGGGGTGGTGTCCGAAGTGAGAGGGTCAGGGAGAATGGTTTGGTAAAGAGAGAAGAGGTAGTGAAAGCTTTGCGGAAGATGAAAGCCAGCAAGGTGGCGGGTTTGGATGGTATTGCAGTGGAATTTATTAAAAAAGAGGTGACTGTATTGTTGAGTGGTTGGTGAGGATATTCAAAATATATATGGCTCATGGTGAAGTGCCTGAGGGTTGACAGAATCCATGCATAGTGCCATTGTACAAAGGCAAAGGTGATAAAGGTAGTGCTCAAATTACAGAGGTATAAGTTTGTTGAGTATTCCTGGGAAATTATATATGAGGTTATTGATTGAGAGAGTAAAGGCATCTACAGAACATCAGACTGGGGAAGAGCAGTGTGGTTTCAGAAGTGGTAGAGGATGTGTGGATCAGGTGTTTGCTTTGAAGAATGTATGTGAGAAATACTTAGAAAAGCAAATGGATTTGTATGTAGCATTTATGGATCTGGAGAAGGCATATGATAAGAGTTGATAGATATACTCTGTGGAAGGTACTAAGAATATATGGTGTGGGAGGCAAGTTGTTAGAAGCAGTGAAAAGTTTTTATCGAGGATGTAAGGCACGTGTACATGCAGGAAGAGAGGAAAGTGATTGGTTCTCAGTGAATGTAGGTTTGCGGCAGGGGTGTGTGATGTCTCCATGGTTGTTTAATTTGTTTATGGATGGGGCTGTTAGGGAGGTAATGCAAGAGTTTTGGAAAGAGGGGCAAGTATGCAGTCTGTTGGGGACGAGAGAGCTTGGGAAGTGAGTCAGTTGTTGTTCGCTGATGATACAGCGCTGGTGGCTGATTCATGTGAGAAACTGCAGAAGCTGATGACTGAGTTTGGTAAAGTGTGTGAAAGAAGAAAGTTAAGAGTAAATGTGAATAAGAGCAAGGTTATTAGGTACAGTAGGGTTAAGGGTCAAGTCAATTGGGAGGTAAGTTTGAATGGAGAAAAACTGGAGGAAGTAAAGTGCTTTAGATATCTGGGAGTGGATCTGGCAGCGGATGGAAGCGGAAAATCCTGGGAGCCTTGAAGAATGTGTGGAAGTTGAGAACATTATCTCGGAAAGCAAAAATGGGTATGTTTGAAGGAATAGTGGTTCCAACAATGTTGTATGGTTGCGAGGCGTTTGCTATGGATAGAGTTGTGCGCAGGAGGGTGGATGTGCTGGAAATGAGATGTTTGAGGATAATGTGTGGTGTGAGGTGGTTTGATCGAGTAAGTAATGTAAGGGTAAGAGAGATGTGTGGAAATAAAAAGAGCGTGGTTGAGAGAGCAGAAGAGGATGTTTTGAAATGGTTTAGGCACATGGAGAGAATGAGTGAGGAAAGATTGACCAAGAGGATATATGTTTTGGAGGCGGAGGGAATGAGGAGAAGTGGGAGACCAAATTGGAGGTGGAAAGATGGAGTGAAAAAGATTTTAAGTGATCGGGGCCTGAACATGCAGGAGTGTGAAAGGCGGGCAAGGAATAGAGTGAATTGGATCGATGTGGTATACCGGGGTTGACGTGCTGTCAACGGATTTAATCAGGGCATGTGAAGCGTCTGGGGTAAACCATAGAAAGTTGTGTGGGGCCTGGATGTGGAAAGGGAGCTGTGGTTTCAGGCATTATTGCATTACAGCTGGAGACTGAGTGTGAGCGAATGGGGCCTTTGTTGTCTTTTCCTAGCGCTACCTCGCGCACATGAGGGGGGAGGGGATGTTATTCCGTGTGTGGCGAGGTGGCGAGGTGGCGATGGGGGTGAGTAGGGGCAGACAGTGTGAATTGTGTGTATATGTGTGTGTGTCCGTGTGTGTATATATGTGTGTACGTCGGGATGTATAGGTATGTATATTTGCGTGTGTGGACGTGTGTGTATATACATGTGTATGGGGGTGGGTTGGGCCATTTCTTTTGTCTGTTTCCTTGCGCTACCTCGCAAATGCGGGAGACAGCGACAAATAAAATAAATAAATATAATAACGTTGGGATGTGTGCATGTGTATGTTTGCGTGTGTGGATGTGTGTGTGTATGCATTTGTATGGGGGTGGGTTGGGCCATTTCTTTCGTCTGTTTCCTTGCGCTACCTTGCAGGCGCGGGAGACAGAGACAAAGCAAAATAGAAATAAATAGATATGTAAGTATATGTTGTGTATATGGGTGTTTATTTATATATGCATGTATGTGAATGGATGGGCCATTCTTCATCTGTTTCCTGGCAGTACCTCGCTGTAGCTGGAAACTGATTATTTATGGTAATAATGATAATAATGAAAATGATAATACAAGGTAGCGCAAGGAAACAGATGAAAGAAATGGCCCAACCCACCCCCATACACATGTATATACATACACGTCCACATATGCAAATATACATACCCATACATCTCAATGTACACATATATATGTGTACATATATATAGTTTTAAGGTTAGTCCTTATGGATGAAGAGCTTTTCATGCACCCGTCTATGAAGTTCTGGCTAGACCAAGGGCTTGCCTAAAGAAGGCCAGCACTAGTGAAAACATTGGGATGTGTCTCTGGTTTTCACCAAGCCAATCAACCATGTTCACTTGAATATTACTAGCCCACTGCCTGCTGGGATATGTAAGCTACAGTTAATACAGTTGTCTCATCACCATTGTTAACTGAATGTATTGCATAAGAACTTTGTGTAGGTTATTGGTCTAGCCAATTCTAGTTGATTATGTTGTGTGTATTTTGTCATTGTTGGATTGAGCTCTGCAGGCTGTCATTGTTTTCAGGCACTGTGTGAGCCACTGGTGATGCTTAGCATTGTCTGAATCATGGATGATATGACTGTTTTATGGGATACTTAATGATGCTGTGATTACGGTATGAATCACTGAAGGTGTTGAAATATTTGTGTTTTGAGAGGACAGCGTTGATATCTGATGGATTGTGAACTCCAAACAAGTGTTGCAAGCATTACCTGAGCCACTGGAAGTAGGAGTAATGTGTGGTCCACTTATGGATTTGTAATTCCTGTTAGTATTTGGTAGTGTTGTGAACCAAGTGTGAATCACCAGTAGCACTTTAAAGTCTCTCTGAACCTTTGGTAATATCGGAATTGTGCAAGCCTGTGTATAATATTTGGATATATTTTGAGTGCTGATCCACTGGAATGCTTTGATTATAGTGTGTGTCATCTGAGGTTTTGTAAGAGGTCATGCACAGATTGTGTTCTCAGAGTGGGGGAATGGAAGGGTTGCTAGCAAGTGAAATGCTTGGGAACCAGGGACGAGGGATCAAGTTCCATGAGAATGTTCCCAGGGTAGAGCAGAAAGCTGGCAACTCTTTTTTATTTTTACAGACATATTTGCTGTGTGTGAAGATATGTAGATGTTGATTTATTGGTATTCAAATATTTTGTTTTTCCTCATTTTATTTTTCTTTTGTTGACAGTAAATATCAAGAAAACAGGAATGAAAGAGTGTAAAACATTGATGGTTTTCAACACATTATTATCAGTCTTGAGCTCTGTTTAGATTTTTTATAACAAGTGATTAACTTTGAGATGTTACCAAAACTTCATTACAGTTAGTTGACAAGCATTCATGTTAGAACATGGTTGTATTTTTTTTTTAGCTTTATTGTAGTTGATGGTGAATAGTACTTATGATGTGACAAATTTTATTTTAATGTGAATATACATAGGGTGGGAGATGAAGTAATTACTGCCATTATCTATCTAAGGTTGTTTCAGTACTTTCTTGAGCCTGTTTTATCAAGTTTCTGTTTTAAAGGTATCAGTGCAAATGAAGTTTGTATCTCTGGGTAGAACATTGAAAAATTCTTTCAGATTTCTTGCAGGGCTTTGATATTATTTTGGTTATTGTCTTTTCAGGGTGATTGAGAGTGCACAAAATGCAAATATGAAAAACTGGAAAAGATTGAGAAATGTGGTTAAAGTACAGCCTCAGAGCAGGGTTTAAGTGGGTGACAATTTGATAAAACAGTGTGATAACTAACAAAATAGTGAGAATTATACAAGTGATTGATGATGGAAACAGTGTTTGCCATTAGATGTATTGAACACTTTTCTATCTGCAAGTAATATGAGTAATGTGGGAGCCACTCTTTTTGAGAGCAATGCATTCAGCACTAGAGATGGATTTGTTCCTAGACAAACTACTAGTGGTGTTTTGAGCATAGTCTGCCATCTTTGGTGTGAGCTTTGTTAGTCATTTATAGTGGTCTTAGTACCGTGTGAAGCATAGATTATGTTCTGAGCATTATGTGAGCCATAGATAGTCACATGAGCAAACTGGACTGTGCTGTTTCAAGCACTTTGGTAATGTTTGTATTGGGAGGATTGTGTTTCCATTGTCTGTGTTATTACTTCGCTAGTGAAAGTCCAGTTATCTAATCACATTAGGACTGCAGCAAATTAAAAGAATTTGAGGTTGGGAATCTGGGTTTTTTATTTTATTTTATAAAGGAGAACTTTATTAAAGAATTTAAAAACAAAATTAAGTTAATACAGTATGTAGTACTGTTTAGTTTAGGTAATTGCAAATGAAAATGCGTAAGTCCTTTTTATGGTCATGCCACAGGTGTAGGTGATGTGGAGCTTCCACTAAAGTTGTCTGAAGTTGTTTGATACTCTTGCAATGTTTTAACTGTGGTAATGACATGTTGGCATACTCTTTTTGTAAAGTCCAATACTGACAAGTGCAGCCAGGGACAAAAATGGTGTAAACAAATGAACCATAAATGCGTGAAGGGTAGTTTGTAGTGGTCAGTGTATGAAAGACTTAAAATTCTGTTAGGGGTTTATAAGTCAGGTAACTGGATTATTGATGGATAATTGGTAGATATCAGGAGGATATGAACCCCGAAGGATATCTGGTGAATATCTAGTGAAGTCTTCAGGGGTCTTCTACCCTCACATCCTGGGCTAGGCTCGGGCTGACTGGTTAAGTTGTGAGTTGCCCAAGTTGTTGGAAGCCGTATCCTGCAGGCCCACATAGCCCCCAAAACCTAGGTGGTCTGGTACTCTTTTTGGGTACTTTCCCAGGTCACTCTTAGACTTCTTTTCTGTGCATCCCATGATGTTTCCAATGATAGTAGGCAAGGTGGTGAAGACTCTTAGGCCCTAAATGTCTAAGGTGTTTTCTCTTTTTGTGGTTATCTCACCTTTGGATTCCAAAGGTGGCATTTTACAAAGCCTTCCATGCCTGTTGTGCCGGTAGGAAGTTATTGCTGAGTGTCATTTGGGAACCATCCTTGTAGCATTTTCTAGATGTAGAGGATGATATTCTCCTTGCATCGGCTGCATTCCAGGGAGTATAGCCTCAGAGATTTCACCCATTCCCAGTAATATTTAGTTCCTTTGATAATATGGGCTGTATAAGATCTCTGAAAACAGGGTATGTGGAACATTCATTTGTCTAGAAGTCAGATACACTAATTGGACTTTTACTGCATGTCTACCACTAGTGATGGTTTAAGTATTTTTAAGCCACTGGTATTATAGGAAGTGTCTTAGTCATTCATGGTTTTGTAAATACTGTGTTCACCACTGTTGGTGTTGTGAGCATGGTTTAAACTGTGAGTAGTGTTTTGAATATTGTGAGATGTCCTGATGGCTATATAATATGTATGTAATGTGGAAGCAATTGACAGCATTGTGAACACTTTATAAATCAGTACTTCTATTATAAGCTGTGTAATTAGCTATCTGTGCAGAACAGGGAGACAATCCTAATCCTGTAGGAACCCTTGTTATGTTGAGTGCTGAATGAGGGGCAGATGGTGATTTCAGCATGAAGAAAACTACTGCTAATGTTAAGAGCTCTCTGTGAGCCTCTAATGGTGATATCATGATGAATGGTGGTTTCAGGCACTTCGGCAGCCACTTATGATATGAGTTTGTCTCTCTATGGTTATATATTGTGGTGTTATGAGCATTATATTTGCTTTTTAGAATGTTGTATATGCTTTATGAGCCATTGATTGTGTGGTGAGATCTCTGTGAGCCATAGGAGGGGTTTTAGTCATTATGAGATCTGTCTTGACTACAACTCACATTGTGCTCATGTGTATGAGTAATGAAAACATCCTCCAAGTATTTATAAATGAATTGGTAGCTGGACCTTTAATATGGTCCTCTTATCTTTTATTTTACATTACTAAGATGAAAAACAGCATTTTTGTCATCTCTGCATTGCTGTAGAATGTCTGACACTTGAAATGCTGTTTCAGAATTATTATTGAGTATTTTGAAAAATTAAAGAAATTTATGTTTTTTTTTTCCCGCTGTCTCCTGCGTTTGCAAGGTAGCGCAAGGAAACAGACGAAAGAAATGGCCCAACCCACCCCCATACACATGTATATACATACATCCACACATGCAAATATACATACCTACACAGCTTTCCATGGTTTACCCCAGATGCTTCACATGCCCTGATTCAATCCACTGACAGCACGTCAACCCCGGTATACCACATCGATCCAATTCACTCTATTCCTTGCCCTCCTTTCACCCTCCTGCATGTTCAGGCCCCAATCACACAAAATCTTTTTCACTCCATCTTTCCACCTCCAATTTGGTCTCCCACTTCTCCTCGTTCCCTCCACCTCCAACACATATATCCTCTTGGTCAATGTTTCCTCACTCATTCTCTCCATGTGCCCAAACCATTTCAAAACACCCTCTTCTGCTCTCTCAACCACGCTCTTTTTATTTCCACACATCTCTCTTACCCTTACGTTACTTACTCGATCAAACCACCTCACACCACACATTGTCCTCAAACATCTCATTTCCAGCACATCCATCCTCCTGCGCACAACTCTATCCATAGCCCACACCTCTCAACCATACAACATTGTTGGAACCACTATTCCTTCAAACATACCCATTTTTGCTTTCCGAGATAATGTTCTCGACTTCCACACATTCTTCAAGGCTCCCAGGATTTTCACCCCCTCTCCCACCCTATGATCCACTTCCGCTTCCATGGTTCCATCCGCTGCCAGATCCACTCCCAGATATCTAAAACACTTTACTTCCTCCAGTTTTGCTCCATTCAAACTTACCTCCCAATTGACTTGACCCGCAACCCTACTGTACCTAATAACCTTGCTCTTATTCACATTTTCTCTTAACTTTCTTCTTCCACACACTACCAAACTCAGTCACCAGCTTCTGCAGTTTCTCACATGAATCAGCCACCAGCGCTGTATCATCAGCGAACAACAACTGACTCACTTCCCAAGCTCTCTCATCCCCAACAGACTTCATACTTGCCCCTCTTTCCAAAACTCTTGCATTCACCTCCTTAACAACCCCATCCATAAACAAATTAAACAACCATGGAGACATCACACACCCCTGCCGCAAACCCACATTCACTGAGAACCAATCACTTTCCTCTCTTCCTACACGTACACATGCCTTACATCCTCGATAAAAACTTTTCACTGCTTCTAACAACTTGCCTCCCACACCATATATTCTTAATACCTTCCACAGAGCATCTCTATCAACTCTATCATATGCCTTCTCCAGATCCATAAATGCTACATACAAATCCATTTGCTTTTCTAAGTATTTCTCACATACAATCTTCAAAGCAAACACCTGATCCACACATCCTCTACCACTTCTGAAACCACACTGCTCTTCCCCAATCTGATGCTCTGTACATGCCTTCACCCTTTTGATCAATACCCTCCCATATAATTTACCAGGAATACTCAACAAACTTATACCTCTGTAATTTGAGCACTCACTCTTATCCCCTTTGCCTTTGTACAATGGCACTATGCACGCATTCCGCCAATCCTCAGGCACCTCACCATGAGTCATACAAACATTAAATAACCTTACCAACCAGTCAATAATACAGTCACCCCCTATTTTAATAAATTCCACTGCAATACCATCCAAACCTGCTGCCTTGCCGGCTTTCATCTTTCGCAAAGCTTTTACTACCTCTTCTCTGTTTACCAAATCATTTTCCCTAACCCTCTCACTTTGCACACCACCTCGACCAAAACACCCTATATCTGCCACTCTATCATCAAACACATTTAACAAACCTTCAAAATACTCACTCCATCTCCTTCTCACATCACCACTACTTGTTATCACCTCCCCATTTGCGCCATTCACTGAAGTTCCCATTTGCTCCCTTGTCTTACGCACTTTATTTACCTCCTTCCAGAACATCTTTTTATTCTCCCTAAAATTTAATGATACTCTCTCACCCCAACTCTCATTTGCCCTCTTTTTCACCTCTTGCACCTTTCTCTTGACCTCCTGTCTCTTTCTTTTATACATCTCCCACTCAATTGCATTTTTTCCCTGCAAAAATCGTCCAAATGCCTCTCTCTTCTCTTTCACTAATAATCTTACTTCTTCATCCCACCACTCACTGCCCTTTCTAATCAACCCACCTCTCACTCTTCTCATGCCACAAGCATCTCTTGCGCAATCCATCACTGATTCCCTAAATACAGTGCTTTCTTGGCATTGCATTAAAGTATATTGCAGTCAATATTATATTTACTGTTTGCTTGCATTTTGGAAAAAAAGTGAATAGGTTGATAGGCAGCCAACAACCAGAGGTATATTATCAGTACTACCCGCCTAGGTATCAGGAGGGTTAGTGACATCTGCTTCGTGAGCCAGCACTTTAGTGGTTGTCAAGTTGCACTCCTCTGACCCAGGTAGCTGTCATTTCTTTATGCCTCACTAGTATGTGGACTACTGGCATTCAGTCCACAAACATACAATCTCTTCTTATCATTGTAGCACTTGACAACACTTAAATCACGTAGCTCATTCTTCATAACTCTTGATTTTCCTGCGATGAACACCATGCGCTAACCCTGTCTTTTGGCAAAATGGTAGGAGCAGTAGATAGAAGTACTAGTTTGGAGCATTTAGGCTGGAGCATTAGTTAGAAACATTATGTAGAAGTAGTAGGTATGAGCATTAGATAGAGGTAGTCATCAGGAACATTAGGTTGAAGCCTCTGCAAACACTGCACTAGACATGCCCTCTACCAGTGGCCCGTTAAGGGCATTAAGGGCTAGGAAGTGGCATGAGTTCTTTAGTTATGAGGACTCTGTTGTCATGGCCATCCCTTTGAGGGAGTTCTTATTGGAACAAGTGTCAGAGATATAGATAAATAGGAAGATAGTGAATATTTTTGAAGATTAACCCATCGACTACATCTGTTTTAAATATTGTGTGCCAGTGCTGTGGCTTTTGTAATAAATTTTTTTTTGTGTGTATTTATAGTATTTAGCCTAGTATATTGCTCAGGGTAGTTCCAGTCAATCACTTAATAGTCCAAAAATGATTGCTTTATTTTGGGAAAACTTCTGGGAGCTACAGTGGTCAGTTTTAGTTACATTTTGTAAACTTGAGCCATAAAGAAGAGCATTCATTCCTATAAAGTTATGACATCCTTTTCCCCCCTTAAATTTGAGACTAATGATATAAAATGTGTTTACTGTCATTTGTACCTTATTTAATATCAAGAAAATTACTAACTCATCGCTGAATTACAGAAATAGAATAATTTTAATAGTACAAACAAGATACAAATTTTTGAAATTATACATTAGTACAGTAAAATAACTTGTTCTGTTGCATTTTCATTGTATTACATACAGTATTTTACTCCTTGATATTACTGTCATATTTTACAAATCGAATCTCAGGTATATTTATGACTTCCTGACCTTGTTTCAATTTTCATTGGGTTTCCTGAAGGAACCATACAGGTTGAACTTGCTTCAGGTCTCTACCTGCATATGTCAGACTCACTTTGGCTTAGAAAACTGAAGTTACCCCTCTCTTTGATCTTCAAGTGTTCTATCAGGTTCCCAAATTTCAACTTGCCTAGAAAACTCATGTGTCCTGTAGCCTGCTGTGTGTCACTCATGTAATTCCCAACCCACTCCTCTTTGATTACTTCCCTCAGAGCTCCCTGCTTTGTCAACTTTACACTTCTAAATCTCATTTGATTAACTTGTCTCCTGACAACTGTTATCACCCAGTTCTGTCTTATATGGGAGGTGTCCAGTTACCTTTGTTACAACTCCTGGTACCCAACGAGCTCCCCTAGCACTATGATTCTTCACAAACATTTCTTTATTTACCCTAAATTCTCTCGAGGGTCTGCCCTTATCACGATATTATTTTTGTTCTTGTTTCCTTTTCATCCCTTTTTTTTTTAAGTTTGGTCTTGGTAGGTCAAGCAATCTCTAGATTTCTGCCGTTTAGCAACTCTCCCAGTTACAGACTGTGGTGAACGTCTATATCTGAATAAGAACCCAGACAACTCTACTTTGATTCCTGCTTTTCTCATTTTCTTTAACCCATTTTTGAATGTATGAACAGCTTTTTCAGCAATTTTGTTTGAGTTAGGGTGAAAAGGAGCACAGGTAATATGGTCAGTCCCATTTTTTTCTGCAAAAATTGGCCAAATTCATAACTAGTGAACTGGCCTCCATTACCACTAACTAATATTGAGGGCAGCCCATGAGTAGTGAAAATAACCCTTGACTCAGCAATGGTTGTGAGTGCTAATGCATTATTCATAATTCTTACCTCTGACCATTTTGAATAGGTATCAATGAGGACCACATACATATGCCCCATAAATGGTCCTGTGAAATATACAAGGACTCTCCCATGGCTTATTGGGGTATGGCCACCCATGAAGAGGTGCAACACATGGTTTATTTCTTTTTATTTGACAAATCTCAAGTTTCTACCATTTGTTCACTATCGCTATCTAAATTAGGCCACCAAACATATGATCTAGCAATCCCCTTCATTGTGGAGATATGTGGATGAGCCTCGTGCAGTTCTCATAATACACTTTGCTGCTCTGTTGGAAGAACCAATGCCCTTTTCCCCTGCATTATGCAACTGTCATTTGTACTAAGTTCATCTCTGTGCACATAAAACGACTTTAAATTCTAGAACCATTCATGGTAGAAGACAAAACTTTAGCATATACAGGGTCATGCACTGTCAATCTCCTGATGTGTTTAGCTGCAACTGGTGAATCTTCAGTGTTCTCTAACAACCATATGGTATCTGTGGGGAATGGTACTGATACTGGTTTCTCTGCCAATGGAAACCTACTCAATAGGTCTACAAATGCATTGTCATGACCATTTTTTAATTTCAACTGATAATCATAAGCAGCAAGTGAGATGGCCTAAGGTTGCATTCTTGCACTAGCCATACTGGGCAATGCCTTGTGTTTCTTGTAAAAATTAAATTATGGGCTTGTGGTCTGTGACTAATGTGAATGATCTTCGATACACATAGTTATGAAAATGGCGCACCCAAACACACTTGCCAAACTGCCTGTCAATTTTTGCAAAGTTTTTCTCAGCCTTAAGCAGTGTGTGTGAAGCAAAAGCTATATGTTGTTCTGATGTTTCTTCATTTTGGTGTGCTAGCACTGCCCCTACACCATACTGTGATGCATCGCATGACAAAACAAAATGCCTTTCTGACTCATGATGTCCCAAAACCTCTCTAGAGAATAACATCTGCTCTGCTTTTCTAAATGCAGCTGCTTGTAGGTGCCATCAACCCCCTTCCTTAACAACATATACAATGGCACAAGCACTAAGAGAGGTTCCTGAGAAATTTGTCTCATAAATTTATACCTTTTAAGAATGATAGCAATGTTTGCATATTTATTGGCCTAGTTGCAATCCACAATTGCTTTTACTTAACTCTCTAGTACATGAATGCCCTGTGCATCAATTTTGTGTCCCAAATAACTCATAATATTTTGGAAAAACTCACATGTCAATATGCTGCTTTAGACCTTTTCATTTAATCTCTCAGTCACCTTGATCAGGTTTGCTCTGTGTTCACTTTACTGTTTCCAGTGATATGAATATCTGAATATACAGCAGTTTGGGGATTTCTCTCAGTGATTGTATATTTCTCTGGAAAATTTCTGGTGCTCTAATAGTCCCTTAGGGTGATCTGTTATACCTGAGCAACCCCGTGTGTGTGTTTATCCCAAAACTTCTCTAACTTTTCATCCAGTAACATCTGGTGATAAGTGTGACTGAAGTCCAGTTTTGAGAATGGCTTACCTCCTACCAAACTAGTCAATATGTCATTTATTTTTTGGAACTGGGAAATTGTCCTTCCCAGCCACTGGGTTTACCATCACTTTAGTCTCCACAAAATCTATTTTCTGAGGATGGCTTGGACACAATCACTATCATTGTGACCCATTCTGAGATATCCACTGGTGTGAGTGTTCCATTTGCCACCAGCCTGTCCAATTCTATGTTTGTGGCCTCTCTCAAAGAGAAAGGCAGTGGGCGAGCTTTCAAAAATTTTGGCTTTACATTTGCACCCACATAAATTTTGGCCTTCCCTCCAGTGTATGTGCCCAAATGTTCCTCAAATACACCAGCATACTTCATTTATAAATCCTTTACAAACCTTTCATTGCTATCTAACTGTTTCTGTACACTAACACTGAATTCTTCCAGTCAATCTAGTGTTTGTAACCAGTTCCTATTGGACTGTTTTGTCCATCACCCTCTACTACTACGAACAGCATTTCTATACAAGATCACGGTGTGTGACATAAGCTTTCATAACACCTTTAACTCTCAGTCTTTCTCCTGTATATTACTTCAATATCACATTATCATCATCCATTAGTTTTGTAATATGGGTACCTTGTCACATAAACGTTGATTGATTATGTTAAACTTGCATCGGTGTCCATCTCCAAATCTTCCTCTTTCCCTTCGGTATTTAGTCTACACATAAATGGTTGAATGCTTCCTAGTTTTACCTCACTCTTGTTTCCACTACTATAATATAGTCAAAATAGTCCTCTTTACCTTTCTCAGCACCATTATTATTTTCTAATCCATCTTCCTGGTTCTCTATGTTTTCCACATGATACATTTTACCTCCTGTTGGTGGTCTGCTTCTCCCTCTTAGTGGTCGTCCTCCCCCTCTTGGCACTGTCTTCTTTCCTCTCAGTGAAGGCACATTCTTGATTTTGTTATTTGGAGAAGGCTTGAAACCGCTACTACTTGGGAATGCCCAAGCATCCCTTTTTTCTTTCGGTCCAGTCCTTTTGCTGAGGTTGCTGACATTTACAGAAATGACCTACTTGTCGGCAGTTGTAGCACCTCTTAGTCTCTGGCCCAGCAACTGTCTGAATGATGAACCTAACTGCATCTCCAACAGGGTGTGCCTTGTGTCACTACATGCAGGGATTTAGGCCGTATCATGTCTGACACATCCTTCTGTGTTGCTTTTATTGCCACCGCCAAATTGTAGATTTTCTTGCACAACAAAATCTCATCAGTCTATGGCTCCAGTGTCAGTAGTTTTGCTTGAATCTGCTCATCATTGATACGTACAGTCAACTGGTTGTGCAACATTTGATCTTGCAGGTCTGTCGTCAAAGAGCTGAAATTGTAGTGCTCTGCTAGATCTTTTAAGGCAGTCATACACTGAGCAACACTGTCTGTTACTGGTCACCTGGGTCTTTCATGCAATTTTAATCTTGCTGCTGTGTAAGACAGCTTTGGCTTGTGATGTTAAGATAACTCTTCACAGAGTTCTTCAAATGTCAGTTCTTCAAGAATTTTTCAGTAACTTGTATGCCTTAGATCCTACAATTGTTATCAACACATTTTATTTCTTGACTGCATCATCTATATCATTCACTAATAAATGATGCTTCTTGTACTTAGTTTAGGGTTCATTGTCTTGATCATGTTCACTTATGTGCCCAATTAGAGACATTGTTACTGTTCATAGTAAACCAACTGTAGAAATTGCTTGAAAACTCCGACTAGTGATCTTTGTGGACACCCTTTTTTCCACTTTTAAATAACTTCCATGGGTTTTCTGCACTAATTTCAAAGTTTAATAGTCCAAAAATTATTGCTTTACTCTTCTGGGAAAACTTCTGGTAGTTACAGCAGTTGTTTATTAAGTTACATTTTGTAAGCAGAACCCAGTTGGGCCATAAAGAAAAGCATTCATTCCCTATATATGGATATCATGTTAGCCATATGTGCCACCATGGCATGTGATACCTAGACTGTAGGAGCAGTGCTTGGTGATAATGACAGTTCAAAGTAGATTCCATTAGATATGCATTTATTTTATAATATTTCTCTCTGTAGTACATATCTCACATATCTCACTAAATACATTGGGTTTATTTCCCCACTGCCAGAAAGAATTTTTTTTTGCTGTATCTGATTTGCATGGATTTAGTAATTGTAAGTGCCACATTCTTTAGTATGACTCTGGTAGAAGAGTTGTAATTCTGTACCTGTACCTGTGAATTGTGCATTACTATCCATTACCAGTTCTGCAATGTGAATGTAGCCACTATGAGTAGGAACATAGTTGATTATAATGAGATGAGTAGGCTGCTGAGTCTTTGGGAATTTTTTTTTCCAAACTCATTAAAGTATTAGAAGTCCCTGGACATGAATCTAAAACCAAAAGTTATGTGTACTTTTTCTGTAAGATTTAAATTACAGTATTTACCTACCAGACACATTTAGGAACTGGGAGATTCAGCAGGAATAGGCAATATATTTATAGTAATAATTGAAGTTGGTTTTCCCAACTAAGTGTGTCAGAGAAAAGGCAGCATGATACATTACAGCTTTTAAGAGAATTTGTATGGATTCAGAATTTGAAAAGTAGAAATAGTGAAGCATGGACAAGTAGAGGTAGTTAGATGTCTTAAGGTATATATGATGGAAAAATGGGAGATAGGAACCTTTGAAGGGTAATATTGTTTTCAGAATATGTTGTTCACTGTTAATTAGGGTTAATGTGAATGTGTTCATGGAAATACATCAAAAGTCTTTACCTTTTCATTTTCTTAACAACTCTATATTTTTTCCTAACAGGTATTTGTGGAGAACATGATGCGTAAATGTAAGCAAGCTCTACTGCTCTTTAAAGAAGGAAAGGAGCAGATGTTTGATGAAAGCTCCCACTACCGCCGTAACCTCACAAAACTCTCACTAGTGTTTTCACATATGCTGTCAGAGCTCAAAGCCACATTTCCTCAGGGTTCCTTTGCTGGGGACCAATTCCGGATAACGAAAGGAGATGCTGCTGACTTTTGGAAGAAATGTTTTGGTGAAAGGTAAGTTGAAACTAACATTCTAATATTCATTTATTTAGGGGATATAGCAACAATATTATACCTAAGTGTGCATCCACTTGTGATTGAATGCATTATCTAACATTTTCTTCCGCACAATTACAGCTTTAGATATAACCAGTCTTCATGAAACTTTGAAGTTGAATGTGTTTGGGTAGGAAAGATAACCTGTTGGTTTTGGATTCAGATGGTGAAAGATATGTAAGTTTGTGTTGAATTACAATTTTTGGAATTTCATAGATGGTTGTTTGTTGTTCTGGAGATTAAGGAGTCAGAGTTTGGGATTTTTTTCTAAACCTAGTAGCGGAAGTGAGTCACACGGTGAGGAAGGGGGCGAAGGTTCTGGGAGCATTGAAGCAGAATGTGTGGAAGGCATGGGCTATAGATAGGGTTGTGCAGAGGAGGGTGGATGTGTTGGAAATGAACTGTTTGAGGACAATATGTGGCGTGAGGTGGTTTAATCGAGTAAGTAATGAAAGGGTAAGAGGGATTTGTGGTAATAAAAAGAGTGTGGTGTGTGAAAGGGTAAGAGGGATTTGTGGTAATAAAAAGAGTGTGGTTGGGAGAGCAGAAGAGGGTGTGTTGAAATGGCTTGGACACTTGGAGAGAATGAGTGAGGAAAGATTGACAAAGAGGATATTTGTGTCAGAGGTAGAAGGAATGAGGAGAAGCAGGAGACCAACTTGGAGGTGGAAGGATGGAGTGAAAAAGATTTTGAGCGATTGGGGACTGAACATATAGGAGGGTGAAAGGCGTGCATGGAATAGAGTGAATTGGAACGATGTGGGATACCGGGATGGATGTGCTGTCAGTGGATTGAACCAGGGCATGTGAAGCATCTGGGGTAAATCATGGAAAGTTTTGTGGGGCCTGGATGTGGAAAGGGAGCTGTGGTTTTGGTGCATTACACATGACAGCTAGAGACTGAGTATGAATGAATGTGGCCTTTTTTGTCTTTTCCAAGTGCTACCTTGCCGGGGGTTGGGGGGGGGGTGCTAGGTTGCTATTTCACATGTGGTGGAGTGGTGACAGGAATGGAAGGCGGCAAGTATTAATATGTACATGTGTATATATGTATATGTTTGTGTATGTATATGTATGTGTACATTGAAATGTATAGGTATGTATATGTGTGTGTGTGTGGGCATTTATGTATATACATATGTATGTTGGTGGGTTTGGGCCATTCTTTCATCTGTTTCCTTGCACAACCTTGATAACGCAGGAGATGGCGATTAGGTATAATGAAAAAGGAAAAATAGTAGGGTACTAAAGTGAAGCTCAGATTAAACCTGCCTGGTTTTATTTGTTAGTGAGGTGTTTTATTTTCTGTAGATTAGGGAGTTAGAATGTTAGAAATCATGTTCATAGGATTACTTGTTGATAATAGGATGTTAATTCTTATACCATAATTCATGTTTGTTTGGATCAGTTTAGTGAAAGTTATGAATATTTCCCTTAAGTGGAGGAAATGCTAACTTTTGAGATTACAAGGTCTGTTTAGGGTTCACTGTAATGTTTTGATGTTTATTCTTTCAAAATTAATGATGGCTCTTTTTAGTCTTTTTTAGACCAAGCTATGGCTAGGATATTTGCAAAGATGCTGTTTGATGTATCTAGTTATGAAAATGTGCTCAGCTGGTACAAAATATCTAAAATTCAATGTCTGTTCAGTCTTATGATATTTGGTTGTATTGTGGTGTGTTTTGCTTTTGTGGAAATTTCTACATTTTGTTATTATTCACTTCAAGTGTAACATCACATTGACTTGCTGCTCGATGGGCTGAACTGCTCTTATTGAATCTTTTTTTTTTTTCGTATCTAAAGATGAATTTATGCACCTGGGTGGTAGAGCAGACTCATTTGCCTTAAATGGCACTTGTCATTGTTAAGTGACATACACTAATTTCTGTGGGTGCTAAAATCTACACACGCTGTCTTCTTTACGCTGTACTAGGCCATCCAAGCCATCATATTCTCGCTGATTTACATCTTGGTGTATCTTTAAACTTTTTGTGTCCTCTATCTTGCATAGGTACATGGACAATTTTGTTATTCATCATTGTGTGTTGCCGAGAAGCACACTTTAACGTTCTACTTAACGAAGGTTGTAACTTGAAAAGTTATAAAATTCAAATTAGAAAGTTATGAAACTTTATATGTTACAGTTTTTCCCAGCATTTAAAGAATTTACTGACATTAAACTTATTACTAGTTTAGTTTCTGCCTGAGTTAGGCCTGTAATGAGTTGGTGTAACCTACAATTTAACCAGACTGTTGTTAACATGAAGAAAATCCCACCTTTGGTCATTGAACTTAATACATATGTTTTTATTATTTTCCAACCATTCCTTCCTCACTGCTGTGTAGAACTGCAGGTGACACAAGTGTTCCATGGAACACCCATATCATTTAAGTGTTTTAACCTTGCTTGTCTTTGCTTTCAATATGTTCATCTTCTATTCAGTATTGCCAACCAAATGTTCAGTGTTGTTTCCATGTGATGCTCCCTTGATTATCAACACTTAGTATGTGCCATCTTAGAATTTTTTATAGACTTATTGTCCAAGCACTCTTCACATTTACATGAACTGGATTAGGCATAGAAAGCCCCCTTTTCATTTATGCATGTCCTTAACTCCAGTGTGTTGAAGTAATAAACATGGATGTCCATGATGATATAGTCACCTCTTATTTTAGATTTTTTACACTTATGTTGGTTTGTCAGCTGACACAAATGATGGCTCTGTTTTACCTTGAAAAAGACTATTACTTTGGTATATGCATGTGAAATTTAGCAAATTTAAGTCCACAAAGGAAAATTTCTCTTTTATCTAGAACTTTTCCTGTTTAGAAAGGATGGCTCAAATAAATACAGATGGATTTTTTGTCTTGGAATTAATTTTGCTGAATTGTGGTTCCCATACCATCCAGCAGACTGGTAAAGGTAAAGGGTGCTCACTTGCCTGTGGTAAAGTTACTACCTTTCCTAATGTTTAGTAATATGCAGTGGGTAGAAATGAAACAAAAAATATCTGATAAAGTGGGAGATCCTCTTAAGTGGCTAAACTGTAAAAGAATGTTTTGAAAGGGTTATGGGTAACCACAGTAGCACTTCAAAAATGCACCAGATATGATCTAGTATATGACATACAGATAGTCCTGACTCAGATTCAGGTAGTATTCTCTCAGTGGATGAAAGGAGCAAGTAGCAGACCTTAAAAGCTTCAGCTTATCTTAGAAAGGAGGACATGGGGATGGCTATGGAGAGGCCTGTTGGAAGGCTGTATAGAGGACTTGGGGGGAGGGATGTAAAAAGGACTTAGGGAGGGTTGTGTAGAGGACTGGGGGAGAGATATAAAGAGAACTGGAGGAGGGATGTAGGGAGAACTGGGAGATGGATGTAGAGGGGACTTGAGGATGGATGTAGATAGTAATGAGGGAGGGTTGTAAAGGGGAGTGAGGGTGGAATGTGGAGGTATTTAAGGATGTGATGTAGAGAGGACTGGAGGAGTTCTGTTGTGAGGACTGAGGGAAGGTTATAGAGAAGACTCAGGAAGGGCTGCAGGGGACAGAAAGAGGGTTTTAGAGAGGAGTCTGGGAAGGATATAGGGAAGACTAAAGGAGGGTTTTAGAGAGGATAGAAGGAGGGCTGTAAAATGGACATGAGGAGGGATGTGGAGAGGACTGAGGGATGGCTATAAAGAGAGCTGTGTGATGGCTCTGGAGAGAACTGAAGGATGGGTATAGAGAGAACGGGGGTGGGGATGTAGAGAAGACTATATGAAGGCTGTAGAGAGGACTAAGGGAGGGTTTTAGACATGAGTGGGGAGTGCAGTAGACAGGAGAGCAGATGGACGTGGGAAAAGATTGTAGTCATAACTGAGGCCTTTAGGCAGGAATGAGGAAGTGCTATAGATAGGGTTGGGGAGAATTGTAGACAGGACTAGGGATAGCATGTTTTCATTTGCTTTATACTCCACCTTGACTTTGTTAAAAAAGGCATTTTTCAAACTTTTAAGGGGAGCATTTTATAGAATAAAGATGGAAAATAACATTGTCAAGATTTTTGTGAGACTTATTTAGAAAGTGTGGTAGAAACGTGGTTGTAGAGCTTAAACATGCTCCATGGTCATATTAGTCATGTAAATGTGAAGGCCCCAAAATTCTTATGTATAAGAAAAATATTTTGCAGATGAGGTGATTGAGTTCCCTGTCTTATTAGGTCCATTAGGGTGAGCATTTTGAAATGTAATTTCCTCTATTCTTATTTTTTCAGCTATGTATTTCCCATGGATACCATAAATTAAATTTGTCATTATTCAATTTTATTGATAAACAGGAGCACGTACCTGATAAAACATATTTGTACATACATGCTCATATTATCAAATTTTTATATACTATCTAAGGTAATGGTGGTTTTTCAATAAAAAGTTCAGGTAATTCTATAATTTTCTCGTGGCACTTTGTTTTTGGATTGATTAACACAAGCCATAGATAAAGAAGTGGCAGTCATCAAAATTCTTACAGACATTTATTCTGTGCGAAAGAGAATTTTTTAGATATCTCATGCGACGGAAATCTGTTGGAAGTCTTTACGTCACAGAAAGATTATTTGTAATTTTCGTACAGAGGAACGTAGGGATCTGCATAAGTGTTACATCTTTTCTTCCGTAGGATAGGTTGAGTAATCCATAAAAGAAGTAACAAGAAGTGAGGAGGGCTGAGGGCATTGAAGTGCAAGGTAAGTGCTGGGATAAAACAGGGTTACAAGTCATCCATATCTAACTCTCACCTTGGATCTCTACCCTCTGGCATTTGCAGTCCTCACTGTAACCCAGAGATAGATGATATCTTAAAAATATTGTTTGAGATTGGACATTGGCTATAGGTTTCTTGAAAGATGTTGCTTGAGTCTGAGTATGCTTTAAAGGTGGTTTCTGTTAGTATGGTACAAATGCTATGCAATAAGTATTACACTTTGATATTGAAAAGATGTATGGATGTGATTAGATATAGTCACTCATCATTTGTTTCCTGGTGCTATCTTGCTCATGTGGGTGGCTGCGATCATGTTTGGGGGAGAAAGGAATGTATATATTATCATTTTTCATTGCCTTTATGCATTTGTGCTGTTTCTTTTGGTGGTGGTGGTGGGGGGCAGGAATGGACAAAGATAAGCAAGTACAAATATGTACATGTGTATATATGTGTATTTATGTGAATGTATACGCATGTAGCACCAGGAAAACAAACAAAAAAAAAGGCCACATTTGTTCACACTCAGTCTCTGGATGTCATGTGTAATGCACTGAAACCACAGCTCCCTATCCACATCCAGGCCCCAAAGACCTTTCCATGGTTTACCCCAGACATTTAACATGCCCTGGTTCCATCCATTTGACAGCACATTGACCTGGTATACCACATCATTCGAGTTCCATAAGAGGGTGTGTTGAAATGGTTTGGTCACATGGAGAGAATGCGTGAGGAAAGGTTGACAAAGAGGATGTATGTGTCAGAGGTGGAGGGAACGAGGAGAAGTGGGAGAGCAAATTGGAGGTGGAAGGATGGAGTGAAAAAGATTTTGAGCGATCAGAGCCAGAACATATAGGAGGGTGAAAAGCGTGTAAGGAATAGAGTGAATTGGAACGTTGTGGTATACCGGGGTGGATTTGCTGTCAGTGGATTGAACTAGGGCATGTGAAGTGTCTGGGGTATACCATGGAAAGTTTTATGGGGCCTGGATGTGGAAAGGGAGCTGTGGTTTCAGTGCATTACACATGACAGCTAGAGACTAAGTGTGAACGAATGTGGCCTTTGTTTTCTTTTCCTAGTGCTACCTTGCATGTACGTGGGGGGAGGGTTCCCATTTCATGTGTGGGGGTAGCGATGGGAATGGATGAAGGCAGCAAGTATGAATATGTACATGTGGATATATTTATTTATTTATTTTATTTATTATACTTTGTCGCTGTCTCCCGCGTTTGCGAGGTAGCGCAAGGAAACAGACGAAAGAAATGGCCCAACCCCCCCATACACATGTATATACATACGTCCACACACGCAAATATGCATACCTACACAGCTTTCCATGGCTTACCCCAGACGCTTCACATGCCTTGATTCAATCCACTGACAGCACGTCAACCCCGGTATACCACATCGCTCCAATTCACTCTATTCCTTGCCCTTCTTTCACCCTCCTGCATGTTCAGGCCCCGATCACACAAAATCTTTTTCACTCCATCTTTCCACCTCCAATTTGGTCTCCCTCTTCTCCTCGTTCCCTCCACCTCCGACACATATATCCTCTTGGTCAATGTTTCCTCACTCATTCTCTCCATGTGCCCAAACCACTTCAGAACACCCTCTTCTGCTTTCTCAACCACGCTCTTTTTATTTCCACACATCTCTCTTACCCTTACGTTACTCACTTGATCAAACCACCTCACACCACACATTGTCCTCAAACATCTCATTTCCAGCACATCCATCCTCCTGCGCACAACTCTATCCATAGCCCACGCCTCGCAACCATACAACATTGTTGGAACCACTATTCCTTCAAACATACCCAAACATATACATCTCAATGTATACATATATATACACACACAGACATATACATACATACACATGTACATAATTCATACTGTCTGCCTTTATTCATTCCCACTGCCACCCCGCCACGCATGAAATAACAACCCCCTCCCTCCTCATGTGTGTGAGGTAGCGCTAGGAAAAGACAACAAAGGCCCTATTCGTTAACACTCAGTCTCTAGCTGTCATGTAATAATGCACTGAAACCACAGTTCCCTTTCCACATCCAGGCCCCTCAGAACTTTCCATGGTTTACCTCAGACGCTTCACATGCCCTGGTTTAATCCATTGACAGCACGTCGACCCCGATATACCACATCGTTCCAATTCACTCTATTCCTTGCACGCCTTTCACCCTCCTGCATGTTCAGGCCCTGATCACTCAAAATCTTTTTCACTCCATTTTTCCACCTCCAATTTGGTCTCCCACTTCTCCTCATTCCCTCCACCTCTGAGACATGTATCCTCTTTTTCAATCTTTCCTCACTCATTCTCTCTATGTGACCAAACCATTTCAAACACCCTCTTCTGCTCTCTCAACCACGCTCTTTTTATTACCACACATCTCCCTTACCCTATTATTACTTACTCGATCAAGCCAACTCACACCACATATTGTCCTCAAACATCTCATTTCCAGCACATCCACCCTCCTCCGCACAACTCTATCCATAGCCCACACCTTGCATCCATACAACATTGTTGGAACCACTATTCCTTCAAACATACCCATTTTTGCTCTCTGAGATAATGTTCTCGACTTCCAAACATTCTTCAAGGCTCCCAGAACTTTCGCCCCCTCCCCCACCCTATGACTCACCTCCACTTCCATGGTTCCATCCGCTGCCAGATCCACTCCCAGATATCTAAAACACTTTACTTCCTCCAGTTTTTCTCCATTCAAACCCACCTCCCAATTGACTTGACCCTCAACCCTACTGTACCTAATAACCCCGCTCCCATTCACATCCACTCACAACTTTCCTCCCTCACACACTTAACCAAACTCAGTCACCAGCTTCTGCAGATTCTCACATGAATCAGCCACCAGCGCTGTATCATCAGCGAACAACAACTGACCCACTTCTCAAGCTCTCCCATCCACAACAGACTTCATACTTGCCCCTCTTTCCAAAACTCTTGCATTCACCTCCCTAACAACCCCATCCATAGACAAATTAAACAATCATGGAGACATCACACACCCCTGCCGTAAACTTACATTCACTGAGAACCAATCACTTTCCTCTAGTCCTACTCGTACACATGCCTTACATCCTTGATAAAAACTTTTCACTGCTTCTAACAACTTGCCTCCCACGCCATATATTCTTAATACCATCCACAGAGCATCTCTATCAACTCTATCATATGCCTTCTCCAGATCCATAAATGCTACATACAAATCCATTTGCTTTTCTATGTGGTAATCACACACATACACCAACATGTCACTGAGCTCACAAGGATGAGAGGGACTGATGCACCTTCATTGCTATATTTAATCTTCACACATAGTAGCATGATATTGAGAATTTTATACATACACCAGATGGAAAAATTGAATTACCACTGATTAACAATGACTAATTCTCTGGTAAATGAGGACATTAAAAAAGCAGAGGTTAAACAAGACATGAAGAAGTATTGTGATTGTGGAAACTACACAAACCTCTACAATTTCTCTGGTAACACAGATTGGGGAATGGAGTTTGTTATCTTGGAACCGGGGCTTTGTGGTGAGAGGTTCTGTGAAATTTGCAATGAAGGATTAGGAATGTTGGTATGTCTTGCCTCAGTGACAGAGGAAATGGAAAGAAAGAGGAAAGAATAGCTTGATAAAAGATGCCAAAAAGCAAAGAAGAGAGAGCTATATATTGGTAAGATGTAGACAGAATTCCAGTAAGTCAGCATTTACAAGGAATAAGAGAGCAGAGAACAAGTATTCCTGGATAAGAAAGGAGGAACAAAGAAACTTTGAAAAGAATTTAATGACAAGGCAAGTCCAAAACTTTTCAATGAATTTATCAGGATTCAGTTTACAGTCAAAGAGCAGCTAATAAGGTTAAAGGGATTCAGGGGGAAGCATTGTGGAGGATTATATGAAGATATTTAAGGAACCGAATGACAAGTTCAAAAGTGTTTTCACAGTGGAAGACACTGAACACCATTACCAGTGAGATAGGATGGGAGAAGATTTTGGAAAATATTGAGATATGTAAAAAAGAGATTGATAGAATACTAAAAGGTCTTGACTCTTATAAGGCTCATAGTCCAATGAAATTTTACCATATGATCTGAAGATATGTTCAGGCATGCTAGCTAAACATCTTGAAGTACTTTTCAAAATGTTAGTGGAGTAAGACAAATTGCTATGGAAATGGTAAGAGGGATAAATATCATACCTATCTATAGAAATGAGACTTAGAACATTTATTAAACTACAAACTGTTCTCACCGACAAGTATGGCAAGTAAGGTTTTGAAAAGAAAATTAGAATAAGTTGGATGACTTTCTGCTGAGGAAAAATTACTAAGTGGCTGAAAACTTTGCTTTAGGGAAAGGTCATGTGTAACAAGCCTCTTAGATTTCTACAAGAGAGTGAGCTTTGTCTTAAATAAAAGGGAAAGCTGGGTGGATTTTTTCTATCTTGACTCCCAGAAAGTATTTTACACTGTACTGCATGGGAGGCTGATAAAAAATCTGGATTACCTTCAATGTTCAATGGGTAGAAGAGTATCTCAGTGATTAGGAACAAAGAATGTGTCACAGGAGCCTTCTCCAAATGGGTCAAGGTGACTGGTGGAGTGCCGCAGTTCTTTTCTGGAACTATCACTCTTCTTGATACCTATAAATGACTTGCCTGAGATATGACCCCTTCCTGAATATATTTACATAAGATGTAAATGTCATAAGGGAAGGGAAAAGTGAGGAGCATTGCAATTGCATCAACTTACAAAACAGATTTCAAAGTTGGACTGATACATGGTTGATGAAGTTCGAATTGAGCAAATGTAAAGTATTGAGGTTGGGACAGAGTGAAAGAAGGCATCAATTTGATAGTTTCACAATTTGATAGTTTCTAGTGGGAAATAAGCTTAAGGGTTCAATGTGTAAGAGAAGGACTTGGGAGTTGACATCATCCTCAAGTTGTCACCAGAGTTCCTCTTTAGGAAAATAAGATAGTTAAGGAGACAAATTGTTTGTTTGCTAATATTAGAATTGCTCTAAAGTATGTGGTTAAGGAATTATTTAGTGAATTGTTCATATCCTAGGTAAGGCCAAAACAAGAGTAAACTTCTTAAGCTTGGTCACCATATCTAAAGAAGCTGAAAGAGCTAGGAGAGAAGGTCTAGAGGAGTGCAGCTGAGATATTACCAGAATTGAGAGCTGAGTTACAGGAAAGGGTTGGAGGCTTTACATTTGCTCATCTTGAGAGAAGAGTATGAGATGACCTAATCACAAGCTTTAAGTTGTTTAAACAGAGTGATGATGCAGAGAGAGAACAGTTCTTTGAGAGATATAGGGATACAGCAACCAAATGACATAACTGAATTACTACGTGAAACTTGTTTGTTGATAAAGATGTAAAAAAGTACTCGTACAGTATAAGAGTGGTGGAAGAATGGAATGGAGTGACTCATCATTTGATAGTGCTATCTTTGTAATATGTTATCTGAAATCTAGTTTCTCATTTTTTGCTCTCATATCTAGTTTTTCATTTTCTTGATAACAGCCAAATCTTTTACATTTGGCCCACTTTCTGTTACATTCCCTGTTGGACATTTATATGGCACTACAATGAATATTTCCTTGATTCATAACTTATTTGCTCAAATTTATCTTCATTGAGTTCATTAGGTTCACTTATGCCCATTTGTAAATTGTGTGAGAGTTAATGCATCCCAACTGGATCAGTTTCTGATCCAATCATTTTACCTACTTTGCTGTCTTCAGCAAGATCCTTACTATGTTTTCCTTTACTTTGCTGTTAATGTATGATATCAGTACTACAAAAATATAAGCCTAACACTGTGTTCCCTATGGTACACTAGTTAGGACATCTTCCTACAAGGACATAGTTCCATTTACTATCACTTTGAACTTTTTCCCATTGAACTTTTCCCCAGTTTGAAACTCTTTAATATATCTTTTTACGTTACTGTTGATGTTTTGTTTAGATACATTCTTCAGCAAATTCCTGTGGTCTGCTTTATCAAATGCTTTCTCAAAATCAAGAAAAACTGTATCTATTCTTTTTCCTTGGATTAAACTTTCATAATTGTCATTGTAATGAGCTGATAATTGGGTTTGCATGCTCTTTCGCAGCACAAATCCATGTTGGCCTTCATTTATGTAACTATTCTTGATTACATAGTTTAATATTTGTCTTTTTATCGCAAGCTAAGTAAGCTGTATTTCTTAAGTATTAGATATTCCTTTGTATAATGGTGTTACCTTTGCCAGTTTGAATGTCTGCAATTTTGCTCTCATTCAGACTTTGCCATAGTAATAACATCATTGGTTTTGCTAGTGCTGTTTTTGTCTTTGTGAGGAATGAAGTCTTGCAGCTAAATTTTCTCAGAGCAGATCATTTGCTTTACTTATAGCATCTTCCAGTATATCAATATCCCTGTGCCCATTATAAACCTATTGGTTAAACAGTTTATCTTCAAATTTCTCAGTACATTTTTAGCTGAATCATGATTTATAATGTTCACTCAATATCCTGCATATTTCCTTGGGAGTGATTTTTGTATCTTTCTCCTGCCTTAATTGGTTCAGTCTTTGTTTTCTTTTTTGCTTTGTTCATGAATGTAAATAGTGAATTTGGATTCCTTTCCATGTTGTATATAGATTTTTCTTTATTAATTTTTTTTTTTAGAGAGAGAGAGAGAGAGAGAGAGAGAGAGAGAGAGAGAGAGAGAGAGAGAGAGAGAGAGAGAGAGAGAGAGAGAGAGAGCTACTATACCTAAGCAGGATGCAGCTTATACAGGGGATTGTGGAACATTAATTACACTTGACACTCAGTTATATAAGCATGTAGTGATTCTTTGATTAGGGTTGTTTATTGTATTACTACCCTTCTGTTTTATCTTCTACCCTTCCATTTCCTACCCTTTTAGATTACCTCATACCTCCCTATTTTATCTTTTATCTCCCTGTTCAATCTTGAACCCATTTGTTCTATCTCCTTATTTCTGTTATGTGTACTGCCTTTCAGTTCCATCTTCTGCCTGTCTGTTCTACATCCTTCCATTTTGTTGTACTTCCTGCCCTTGTGCTCAATTTCCTACTACTCCTGCATTTCTCTCTCCAGCCCCTTTTGTGTCCTACCTTTCTGTTCTGTCTCCTGCCCTTCTTTTATTTTGTGTCCAACCCTTCTGTTTTATTTCCCACCATTCTGTTCTGTCTCCTAGCCTTTTACTTTTAACTTATTGAATCTTACTTCCTGGAAAGTGTGAATCTAGCCTGTGTCCAAACTGATTATATCTTGATCACATTTGTCCACGCTTATTACAGGGGTCACTCATACCTTTATCTGCTAACTCACTTGCTTCTCTTGCACTTTTGCCGGGCTTCAAGATCATATGGCCTGCTTTGTTTATGTTGGCACAAATATACCTTTCTCCTGTGAAGGCCCTGATGAAGTTCAGCTTTCAGAATTGTGCAGAAAATGACATGTTGAGTTGTTTGAGTGGGCCTCTTGGTTCTTAGCTATGTATCACTCATGTTCAAAGTAAATATTGCATTTACTGGATGTATTTTAAGCATCATGTTAAGTTCATTACTGCTGTTGTGACAAGTTGGTAAGGCATATCCACCCTGGCACTTGTCCAGGCTATAGTAAAGCCCTCTCAGAGCTAATTTTAACCACAGTAAAGCTCCTCTAGCATCTGGCACAGGTTTACCAGAAGTAGGAATACTACCTGATGATTCATAACTCACTTTTTACTCTGTCTCCAGTTGGAAGCTTACATAAGGACTGAGGTGGTTAAGTTGATTCATAACTCACTTTTTACTCTGTCTCCAGTTGGAAGCTTACATAAGGACTGAGGTGGTTAAGTTACAGGGATTGCAGTAGATAGGTTGATACCATACGTTGTTGTAGTTCAGTGACTGACAGTTGTGTTTTTTTATGTTTACAGTTTCTTTCTTATGCACATCTTTTATACCCGTGTGTTATCCTTTCATTTTTTCTTCTGCTGTTATCTTATTCCTTCTCTATTTTTTTTTTTTTCTTTTTTTTTTTCTTTGTCGCTGTCTCCCACGTTTGCGAGGTAGCGCAAGGAAACAGACGAAAGAAATGGCCCAACCCACCCCCATACACATGTATATACATACACGTCCACACACGCAAATATACATACCTACACAGCTTTCCATGGTTTACCCCAGATGCTTCACATGCCCTGATTCAATCCACTGACAGCACGTCAACCCCGGTATACCCCATCGATCCAATTCACTCTATTCCTTGCCCGCCTTTCACCCTCCTGCATGTTCAGGCCCCGATCACTCAAGATCTTTTTCACTCCATCTTTCCACCTCCAATTTGGTCTCCCACTTCTCCTCGTTCCCTCCACCTCCGACACATATATCCTCTTGGTCAATCTTTCCTCACTCACTCTCTCCATGTGCCCAAACCATTTCAAAACACCCTCTTCTGCTCTCTCAACCACGCTCTTTTTATTTCCACACATCTCTCTTACCCTTACATTGCTTACTTGATCAAACCACCTCACACCACACATTGTCCTCAAACATCTCATTTCCAGCACATCCACCCTCCTGCGAACAACTCTATCCATAGCCCACGCCTCGCTACCATACAGCATTGTGTATATATATATATATATATATATATATATATATATATATATATATATATATATATATATATATGTATATATATATATATATATATATATATATATATATATATTATTATTATTATTATGCTTTGTCGCTGTCTCCCGCGTTTGCGAGGTAGCGCAAGGAAACAGACGAAAGAAATGGCACAACCCACCCCCATACACAATGTACACACACACACACGCCCACACACGCAAATACACATACCTATGCATCTCAATGTACACATATATATACATACACAGACACATACATATATACCCATGCACACGATTCACACTGTCTGCCCCTATTCATTCCCATCGCCACCTCGCCAAACATGGAATACCATCCGCCTCCCCCCTCATGTGTGCGAGGTAGCACTAGGAAAAGACAACAAAGGCCCCATTCGTTCACACTCAGTCTCCAGCTGTCACGCAATAATGCCCGAAACCACAGCTCCATTTCCACATCCAGGCCCCACACAACTTTCCATGGTTTACCCCAGACGCTTCACATGCCCTGATTCAATCCACTGACATATATATATATATATATATATATATATATATATATATTCTTTGTATTTCTGTTATCCTTTGATTCTGATAATACTAAATTTTTGTAATCCATATGTTCCAGCTCCTAGTTTTGTGGATAGATATCTTTACATACCAAGGTGATGGATTCTAATAGAATTAAAGAACTATCTGATGCAGACACCATTCAAAAATTTTGAAAATTTTTCATTGATTGGCAGTGCTACAAAATATTTCTTATATACTTATAACCTTTATTCAAAACTCCAAATTTTTTAATTGTTACAAATATGATTTTAATATTTTTACCATTAATTCATTATAATCACACTTAGATAAATTAGCTAAATTACTAATTGATGAAGTATGATTTGATGGGGATAAAGCAGTCCTTGCTTTATGGAGGATCACTATACGTGTATGTGATTTTGTTATTATGCGAGGAACCTATTTCTGCCAGTCCCTCTTTTTATTTGGTCAAAATTTGCTGTATGTGGGTGTTTGTGGTAGAAAGTGCACCAGAACTTCAGTGAGGGTTGACAAGTGGAGTAAGCATGGGTCCTGGGTGAAGTGTGCCATGTTTCCTCCAGTGATTCAGTTTCACAGTTACTACCATTGTGTGCAGATCTGTACTATTTGGGCATACCTGCAAATATGGTTTTCCTACATCCCGCTCTTTGTTGATATGACATCCAAACATCCAGCTACCTCTTCTATCCCAGAACCAAGGGTTAAAGGGAAGAGGACCTCTCTGCTCTTAGAAACAAAACTAGAAATCTTACAATGCACTGAAGCTGGCGAGGGAGTGTCAGCATATTAGAAAGTGCGTCAAAATTCAATGGGGGTTGGTGAGTGGATTAAGCAGGGTTCCTGGATGGAGTGCTAGATGTTCCCACTGGCAAATCAGCCTCATAGTTACCAACATTGAGTGCAGATCTGTGGTACTTTTGTGATTTGAATATACCTGCAAATGTAATTTTTCTGCAGCCTACTATGTTTACGTTTGCTAATATGGCATTCAAATGTCCAGCAACATTTACCTTGGAACTGGGAATTAGACAGAAGAGAACCTCTGAACTTAGAAACAGTGCTAGAAATCTTACATGCTGATGCTGGTGAGGGAGTGTTAGCCTTTGGCAAAGCATAAAGAAGAAAGCAGAGAAAATTCAAAGTGCTGTGGTCAATTCTATTCCACTGTATGCCTCGGTAACCACAAGGTTTAGAAATCCTCTCAAGAAGATGGAGAAAATGCTGTCATTATTGTTAGAGTATGAGATGAAGAAGAAAAGCAGCCGTAGGTGTAAAGCTTTGAAGATTTGTGATTGTTTATGTAAAGAAGACGATGTAACTGAACCAGAGCCATTTCAAGCAAGTAAAGGATGGCTAGATAAGTATATTCAATGTTAGAAGCTACATAACATAAAAGTAATGGGAGACTCCTCCACTGCCATCCACAAAGCAGCTGCATACATCCCATTTTTATGGTATGTATATTGGTTTGCTATATGTGAAATCTCTTTTTGTGAGGTTTTCACAGAACATTGCCCTGTCCTTATACAGTGTTAAACATAATAACTTATATTTTATATACACTTACTCTCAATTTTCTCCTTTCACACAAACACTTGGACTCACCAATTTCAGCAGTTTTTCATTCGAATCTGCCACCAGTGCTGTGTCATTGGCAAACAGCAGCTGATTCACTTCCCAGACCCCCTCACCCCCTACAGACTGCATACTTCCCCCCCTCTCCAAGACTCTTGCCGCCCTCACCACCTCTTCCCTAAACAAATTGAACAGCCATGGTGATGTAACACACCTTGGCTCCAGACCAACCTTTGCCTGTAACCTTTCACTCTCTTCTCATCCTACTCCTACACATGTCTTACTTCCTTAATGAAAGCTTCTTACTGCTTGTAGGAGCTTTCCTCTCTCGCCATTGTCAGATCTGCAAGGCATCTCCATCAACCCAGTCATACGCTTTCTCCAGATCTGTAAATGCCACATATGGATCCATCTTTCTAAAACTTTAAGGATTTCTGATACAGATTCTTTAAAGCAAACACCTGATCCACACATCATCAGCTACTTTTGAAACCACATTGTTCAAATACCCAACATCTGCCATCCTATCATCAAATTCATTCAGCAGTCCTTCAAAATGAGCACTTCATCTCCTCACCTTTTCACTTTCTGTTACCACTTCCCTGTTTACCCTCTTTTCTGATGTTCTCTTTTGTTCCAGTGTTTGTCTCACAATACTGATCTTTTTCCAAAAAACATTCTCCTTTAAGATTACATTGATACTCTCTCACCCCATTTCTCATTTACCCTATTTTTGCAGCCTTTGCATCTACCTCCTGACCTCTTGCTGCTTTTTCTTACATAATTCCCAAGCATTTGCACACCTTCCCCATGAGCCATGCCGACACACCTCTCTTTTCTTTTTCACTACCAACTTTACTTTGTTATTACATCACTAACTACCCTTTAGCACTGGCCCACATCCCACCTTATGCATGCCACATGTGTCTGTTCATCAATTTATGTCAATTTGAAGCTGTAGGCCTTTAAGTTCATTTGTAGATTTATTTCCCAGCTTTGTATCATTAGCAAATTTTGATATCTTGCAGTGCATTCCATTATCAGTATCATTATTATATATGAGAAACAGAACTGGTCTTATGATTGATCCTTGTGGCACTCCACTCGTTACATTTAAGCATTTTGAGGCTTGACCATTAATCAATACTCTTTGTTTATGGCCAGTCATTACAAGTTGTTGTTTTTAAGATTGTTGGACCTGTTGGTTCATCATGGGCCTTTGCCTGTTGGTGGCCTGTTCCCTGGTTTCGAATCTTGATTTATTCTCACCTGGGAGGTGGGAATTCCCTTATGGTCTGTAGTAGGTGTTCCATATGGTTTCTTTGAATACTCTGTAGTAGTGAGACTGCTGGTAGTACGTGGTCTTCATTTGTTTGCTACATGTAGTAGGAATACAATAATATTCTTTCTTGTAGATGTTCTGTAACTTCTCTTTGTTATTTTTCAAATACTTAAGTGGCAGTAAGGTAAGCAGGCCAGAATCCTGGAATATGTACTGATTTCCCTGATATTATCTTTAATGCCGTAGCTTTGAATTTGATTTGCTTTGGAGAGTTTGCCATTTCTCTTACTCCTACAAGGCAATTTTTCATTGTTTTATGATGGGGACTGGACTTTCCAGTACTCGCCATTCATGTAGGATGAATTTCTTTTTTAGATTTTCAGTAAGTTTGGTACAATGCAAAGAAATTTGGTATTCTTTTGATTTGATTTGAGATGTGCCTTTGAAGTTTCATTCTTTCATTATTACAAAGTGAAACAACTTTCTACTGTAAAAGCCTGAGAAAACATCTGTTTACGAAATTATGTTGTGATGTGTGTGTTTGGAAATTGTGTGTCGTCCTACTTTCAGAGTTATTCCATTATTGACACCATGACCACTTTTTCTCAGGGCTCTTGCAGAGTTTCAGTGTATCAGATTAGCATTTTTCTTTTATTCTCAAATGCTTTTAGTTTCAAAGTTGTGATTGAGCAACTGAGAAAGATGGGGGTCTTTCCATTTCGAAGATGTGTTTTCATGGGTGTGTATATTGTTTGATTCTTTGAAGTCATGCTTTTACTTCTTAGAACCCTGGAACGAGTAATGATGAATTATGTTAAGTGTTATTGGTTCTTAATTTTTTTGGTACTACATTACTTTCTTCTTTAAGGAATTAGGCCTTGTGATTCAGTGTTTGACTTTATGAAAATGATGTTTAGTATCCTTGCGAATTGAATTTTGCCTTTCTTTTTAAAGACAGAATTCCAAGACTGTGGCTCCTGGGAGGATGCCTGTATATATGGTCTTTGATCATGTTGTAATTTTGATAGAGTGGTGGTGATACCACTTGTGTGCAATGAAGAGATAATTATTTAGGGATTCTTTAGGGTAATATTGAAGGAAGTTAGCTGAAGTTCTCATTCTTTTTTGACTTTCTCTTTAGAAATGACAGAGGCTAGAAAATGAAATCTGAACTTTAGAGCAAAAAGGGGTATGCATATGTAAACAAACTTCATTCATAAATTGATTACTGCTAGATATGGAGGTCTGTGACAGTTCATATCAGCATATTTGTTCTATAGAGTAATGCATGTGTGGAAGTGGGTTAATCTAATTTTTTGTTATATAGTGAAAAAAGGTGTTAGGGATGTGTTAGCTTCCAATGGCTTTACCTCACAAATTTCCATCCCTGTTTGTTCTTTCTTATTCTTCTTTTTGTCATTCTCTACTGAGTCATTTCCTATGTTGGGTAATTTCTCTTCTAATTTCTTGTTACCTTTTTAAGCACAGGCATCAGATATGTACATAGGTAGATCTCTTAAGTATATCAACTCTGTGATCGGTAGTTGGTCTGTCCTCATTTTTTTTTATATCACCATTTTTATACGTTTACTGGGGTAGGTTACTCTATAGTATCATATTTCATAGACTCCAGATTAGCTTCACCATATCTCTTATCTGTCACCTCCATTTTCATAAAATTTTACTGTCTCTGCTTTGATCTTTTACTCTGTGTATTTCATTGAAAAATATCATATATTTGTTGAGACTTCTATTTGATGTAGAAGTAACTTTTCAACTATGATTTATGGTCATTGTTTTTATAAACATCAGCATCTTAGGAATCTTTTATTTTTTCAGAACGGTAGTACCATGGAAATACTTTCGAGATAAGTTGAGTGAAGTACATCCAATTGGTTCAGGGTTAGAAGCCATGGCTCTAAAGTCCACCATAGACTTGACCTGCAATGATTACATTTCCAGTTTTGAGTTTGACGTTTTTACAAGGTATGTTGTTTGCTCAGTGTATGTTATATTGTGTAAGCTGACTGCTTAGAATTTTGTGCCTCGGGGGCAGTTCACCTTAAGCTGTCATTTTTTCTAAAGTAGCCTTTTCTGAATGTGACAGCCATATATGTTTTCTTATCTTACAGCTAAGAAAAAACTAAATAGTCTGAAATTTTCTCTGTTTAGAACAGGTAAAGTAGCTTATATAGCTTGTGTCATCTTCGTAAACCTTTGGTCTTAGAGCTCATACCAGTTTGTTCATGGTCATTAGCTTGAAGTTTGTTTTTATGCTATTGAGCATTCATTCACAATTGAGAACATTTTAATGGCATGCATATCACTGTCATCTTGCATAGCTGGCCAAAGAAGAGGCTAGATTACAGCTTGCATTATGTTTCAGAAAGTTGAATACCCTTTCTGATGATCTTTGAAATTCCTCAGATTATTTCAACCATGGCCTACGTTGTTGCGAAACTGGCAGATTCTTGCAGTCACGCACCCTGGTTATGTAGCCTTCCTCACATATGATGAAGTTAAAGCAAGATTACAAAAATATATCAACAAACCTGGAAGGTAAGATTGATTTATTGTACTCTGATATGGTATATGATAGCCTACTAAAAAAGAGAATTACAGAAATATGATTTGTTGTTTGAAGTATTGATCACTGCATAGAAATTATTTAGTATTGAGTCTTGCTCTAGAAAAGGTTTTAGTGTTTTGATATAAGTGGATTTTGATGATGTATAGTGATACATATTAACTTACTTCTGCCCTAAGAGTCATAAGTTTATGAGGTTCTTGTTATGCTTAGGAAACTTGTCATGTCCACCGGTCAGGTCCATAGGTGATAAAATATTATGATGTTTGTGTATATGTATATATTATTATTTTTTATTATACTTTGTCGCTGTCTCCTGCGTTAGCGAGGTAGCGCAAGGAAACAGACGAAAGAATGGCCCAACCCACCCACATACACATGTATGTACATACACATCCACACACGCACATATACATACCTATACACCTCAACGTATACATATATATACACACACAGACATATACATATATACACATGTACATGATTCATACTGTCTGCCCTTATTCATTCCTGTCGCCACCCCGCCACACATGAAGTAACAACCCCCTCCCCCGCATGTGTGCGAGGTATTGCAAGGAAAAGACAAGAAAGGCCACATTTGTTTACACTCGGTCTCTAGTTGTCATCTATAATGCGCCAAAACCACAGCTCCCTTTCCAAATCCAGGCCCCACAGAACTTTCCATGGTTTACCCCAGACATTTCACATGCCCTGGTTCAATCCATTGACAGCACGTCAACCCCAGTATACCACATCGTTCCAATTGACTCTATTTCTTGCACGCCTTTCACCCTCCTGCATGTTCAGACCCTGATCACTCAAAATCTTTTTCACTCCATTTTTCCACCTCCAATTTGGTCTCCCACTTCTCCTTGTTCCCTCCACCTCTGACACATATATCTTCTTTGTCAATCTTTCCTCACGCATTCTCTCCATGTGACCAAACCATTTCAAAACACCCTCTTCTGCTTTCTCAACCACACTCTTTTTATTGCCACTCATCTCTCTTACCCTATTATTACTTACTCGATCAAACCACCTCACACCACATATTGTCCTCAAACATCTCATTTCCAGCACATCCACCCTCCTCTGCACAACTCTATTTATAGCCCATGCCTTGCAACCATATAACATTGTCGGAACCACTATTCCTTCAAACATACCCATTTTTGCTTTCTGAGATAACGTTCTTGCCTTCCACACATTCTTCAACGCTCCCAGAACTTTCGCCCCCTCCCCCACCCTGTGACTCACTTCCACTTCCATGGTTCCATCCGCTGCCAAATCCACTCCCCAATATCTAAAACACTTCATTTCCTCCAGTTTTTCTCCATTCAAACTTACCTCCCAGTTGATTTGTCCCTCAACCCTACTGTACCTAATAACCTTGCTCTTATTCATATTTACCCTCAGCTTTCTTCTTTCACACACTTTACCAAACTCAGTCACCAGCTTCTGCAGTTCCTCACCTGAATCAGCCACCAGCGCTGTATCATCAGCGAACAACAACTGACTCACTTCCCAAGCTCTCTCATCCACAACAGACTGCATACTTGCCCCTCTCTCCAAAACTCTTGGACTCACCTCCCTAACAACCCCATCCATAAACAAATTAAACAACCATGGATACATCACGCACCCCTGCCGCAAACCAACATTCACTGAGAACCAATCACTTTCTTCTCTTCCTACTCGCACACGTGCCTTACATCCTTGATAAAAACTTTTCACTGCTTCTAACAACTTGCCTCCCACACCATATATTCTTGATACCTTCCACGGAGCATCTGTATCAACTCTATCATATGCCTTCTCCAGATCCATAAATGCTACATACAGATCCATTTGCTTTTCTAAGTATTTCTTGCATACATTCTTCAAAGCAAACACCTGATCCACACATCCTCTACCACTTCTGAAACCACACTGCTCTTCCTCAATCTGATGCTCTGTACATGCCTTTACCCTCTCTATCAATACCCTCCCATATAATTTCCTAGGAATACTCAACAAACTTATACCTCTGTAATTTGAGCACTCACCTTCATCCCCTTTGCTTTTGTGCAGTGGCGCTATGCAAGCTTTCCGCCAATCCTCAGGCACCTCACCATGAATCATACATACATTAAATAACCTTACCAACCAGTCAACAGTACAGTCACCCCTTTTTTCATGAATTCCACTGCAATACCCTCCAAACCCGTTGCCTTGCCGGCTTTCATCTTCCGCAAAGCTTTTACTACCTCTTCTCTGTTTACCAAGTCATTCTCCCGAACCCTCTCACTTTACACACCACCTCGACCAAAACACCTTATGTAAGACAAGGGAACAAATGGGAACATCAGTGAAGGGGGAGGTGATAACAAGTTTTTGAAGTGTTTGATGATATTTTTGAAGTGTTTGATGATATATATATATATATATATTTAGTTTATTCTATTATACTTTGTTGCTGTCTCCCACGTTAGCGAGGTAGAGCAAGGAAACAGACGAAAGAATGGCCCAACCTGCTTACATACACATGTATATTTATATTTATTATATTTTCTTTCTTTCTTTCATACTATTCGCCATTTCCCGCGTTAGCGAGGTAGCGTTAAGAACAAAGGACTGGGCCTTTGAGGGAAAATCCTCACCTGGCCCTCGTCTCTGTTCCTTCTTTTGGAAAATTAAAAAAAAAAAAGAGAGGGGAGGATTTCCAGCCACCCGCTCCCTCCCCTTTTAGTCGCCTTCTACGACACGCAGGGAATACGTGGGAAGTATTCTTTCTCCCCTATCCCCAGGGATAATTATATATATATATCTTTCTTTCTTTCTTTCAAACTATTCGCCATTTCCCGCATTAGCGAGGTAGCGTTAAGAACAGAGGACTGGGCCTTTGAGGGAATACCCTCACCTGGCCCAATTTTCTGTTCCTTCTTTTGGAAAATTATTTATTTATTTTGCTATGTTGCTGTCTCCCGTGTGAGCGAGGTAGCGCAAGGAAACAGACGAAAGAATGGCCCAAACCACCCATATACACATGTATATACATACACGTCCACACACGCAAATATACATACCTATACATTTCAACGTATACATATATATACACGCAGAGACATATACATATATATACACATGTACATAATTCATACTGTCTGCTTTTATTCATTCCCATCGCCACCCCACCACACATGAAAATTACAACCCCCTCCCCCCAAATGGAAGACAACAGCCTTGAAGAATGTTTGGAAGTCGAGAACAGTATCTCGGAAAGCAAAAATGGGTATTTTTGAAGGAATAGTGGTTCCAACAATGTTGTATGGTTGTGAGGCGTGGGCTATGGATAGAGTTGTGCGGAGGAGGGTGGATGTGCTGGAAATGAGATGTTTGAGGACAATATGTGGTGTGAGGTGGTTTGATCGAGTAAGTAATGTAAGGGTAAGAGAGATGTGTGGAAATAAAAAGAGCGTGGTTGAGAGAGCAGAAGAGGGTATTTGAAATGGTTTGGTCACATGAAGAGAATGAGTGAGGAAACATTGACCAACAGGATATATGTGTCAGAGGTGGAGGGAACGAGGAGAAGGGGGAGACCAAATTGGAGGTGGAAAGATGGAGTGAAAAAGATTTTGAGTGATCGGAGCCTGAACATGCAGGAGGGTGAAAGGCGTGCAAGGAATAGAGTGAATTGGATCGATGTGGTATACTGGGGTCGACATGCTATCAATGGATTGAATCAGGGCATGTGAAGCGTCTGGCGTAAACCATGGAAAGTCCTGTGGGGCCTGGATGTGGGAAGGGAGCTGTGGTTTTGGGCATTATTACATGACAGCTAGAGACTGAGTGTGAACGAATGGGGCCTTTGTTGTCTTTTCCTAGCGCTACCTCGCACACGTGAGAGGGGAGGGGGATGTTATTCCATGTGTGGCGAGGTGGCGATGGGAATGAATAAAGGCATACAGTGTGAATTGTGTTCATGTGTATATATGTATGTGTCTGTGTGTGTGTATATATATGTGTACATTGAGATGTATAGGTATGTATATTTGCGTGTGTGGACATGTATGTATATACATGTGTATGGGGGTGGGTTGGGCCATTTATTTAGTCTGTTTCCTTGCACTACCTCGCAAATGCGGGAGACAGCAACAAAGCAAAAAAAAAAAAAGAGAGAAAAAGAGTATATATGTATATGTCTGTGTAAGTATATATATGTGTACATTGAGATGTATAGGTATGTATATTTGCGTGTGTGGACGTGTATGTATATACATGTGTATGTGGGTTGGTTGGGCCATTCTTTCGTCTGTTTCCTTGCGCTACCTTGCTAACGCGGGAGACAGCGGCAAAGCAAAATAAATAAATAAATATATTTAGGGGCTGGAAGTCCCCCACCCCCCCCTCTCTTTTTCCCCAAGGGATGGAGGGGGAGGGGGGGGGCAGGTGAGGATGTTCCCTCAAAGGCCCAGTCCTCTGTTCTTAATGCTACCTTGCTAATGCGGGAAATGGCGAATAGTATGAAAGAAAGAATATATATATGGAGAGTGCTGGGCAATTGATTCCTAAGTGATTGGTGTCTTGATTATGGTAGTTACACCATAGGCATGAAAGGTCTTGTGATATATTGGAAAGTTGTTTGCAATGATATTGGGATGAGTGATGTCCAGAGCATTGATAAGAAAGTATGAAATGTTTTTCTGGGAAGTGTAGCTTCTGAAGGGTTCATTTATGGTGGGAAGGAGCTTAAGACTTACGTTGGGAGAGTGAATGTTTAGTGCTTATCAGGCTATTTCATTGTGTGTGTGTTTTGTTTGTGTTAAGTACTTTAGGAGTTAGGGGATCTGAATAGAGTTTGCTGAAATGTGAAGCAGGGGTAAGCTTTTTATTTCTCCTTCGCATATTCATTTACTTCCTATCCTAGGAGTCATATCTTTATAAGGTTCCTCCAGTGCTCAGGAACCATTGATGTTCACTGGCCAGGCCATGTCATGAAGTTTAGTGTTCTGTGTGTATGTATGTATGGAGAGTGCTGGACAGTTGATTCATAAGTGATTGGTGTCCTCATTACGATAGTTACATTGTTGGCATGGAGGGTCTTGGAATATGTTGAAAGATGTGTATAGTGTTAAAGGGATGGGTGATGTCTAGAGCACAGATAGAAAAGTGTGATGTGTGTGCCAGTGGCCTGTTAAATGTGATTCACAAAAGGCTAAGAAGTGGCACTGGATTTCACTAATTATGGAGACTCAATGCTGTGGCCACCCCCTTAAGGGAGTTCCAGTTGGGAACGTGTTAGAGATATGGATAGATAGATAGTTATTAGATTTACAGACAATGATTGAGTCAGATTACCCATAATGTGATTGAATTATGGAGTATTTATAATAGATAAGTGTTCAAGGACTTATATAGGACATTGTGGTCTGTGGCTGGCCTGTTCTACATGCTGATATTTGGGATACTTGGCAGAGGTTCTGTGTCATCAGGAAATTAAATTTGGGTCACATATGGGCACCATGACATGAGATTAGTTTAATCCCTTTGTCATTCTGATTGCTGTCATTGGTCATGAATATTTCTCACATCATCATGTACTTCTTACATCATCATTATTTACCTTATTAATATTTTCTTCATCTGTTCCTGATGCAACATTGTTAATGTAGGAAGTGGCAAAAGCATGACAAAAAAATGTTTTACTTCTTGGGGTATTTTACTGCTCTTATTTTTTCTTTGATGGTATAAATAGAAAATGGTTTCATACCATTCTCATACATATGAGAAGGAGCATTTATTCAGTTATGTTGGTCTTTTATATATAGTAAATTTCATGTCTTTTCTTACACCAAGGACAGTAGGACACCTCCAATCCTTCCTTGTGGTTACTGTTCTCCCAGCTTGTGCTTTTCCATGACTATCTCTTTGCACATTGCTTCTCATATCTTCAGATATGTTATGCACCTCAAGCCATCTCTCCCAGACTTGAGCCATACTCTTTTGAAACAATTACTTAGCAACAGGCATACAAAATTTTTGCTGAAGATTGTTTTACTTCTTTGTATTTTATTTTGACACAAAATTTGATTGAGGAATCTAGCTAATTTTGAAGGTTGCGCTTTAGATTTTTTTAATAAGATGATAAACATCTGTAACTGAAGCAGTCCAGTTCTTGAGAATATTGATTATTTAGGACTTGGGTAGTTATTCAAAATGGGAAAGACTCAGTCACTCATAATCTTGTATATATATACTATACACGAACACAGATATGTGTATTCTTTGTTTTAGCTGTGATTTATGTGATTTCTGTTTGTAGGTGAGTGGATACTGGCTTAGATATTTTTACTCATGTCAGAAGTTGCTAACATTGCATTTTTCCTTAACAGCTATGTTTTTCGACTATCATGTACACGGCTTGGTCAGTGGGCGATCGGTTATGTGACCAGTGATGGCAGCATCTTACAAACCATTCCTCAAAATAAATCACTTTGTCAAGCCCTCTTGGATGGACACAGAGAAGGATTGTAAGTATTTTTGAGAATTGGAAGGGAGGATTTATATAATTGATTTTAACCCAATATAAACCTTGAACATCTCAGTTAGGTGTCCTTTCCAACCTAATGAATCTTAGGTTTTCGATTTGTATAGAAAAGGTATTTAACCTCACAGTTTCAGATACATTCCTGTGACAGTGAGAAAGATAAACTTCAAAATAATGATTTGTCCACCTCTGATCACTGATAATGTGTAGTAGTTTTGTACATTTGTCAACACAGCATAATTAAAAGTGCAGTATTAAGGCTTGAGTGTCAGTTGCGTTGCCATTTATTTTACCTGCACTGAAAAATTGAGTACTGATTACTATGATATTATACAATAGATCTTGTTATAATCATTGTGGTAGATTGAAATTTTTTTCACACCAGCAAAATTTCTAGCAACACCAGTCATATGGTGTTTTGTTAAAGTCAGGCAGGTGCGGGCAACATTACCTCCATTTGAGCCATCTTGGTCAACTTTTTCTGCTGGAAGAATTCCACTTAATCCAAAGACTGATAATTTTTGTCAGGGCTTTATCGTTGAGAGTAGTGTCTCATCGAAGAACTTTTCATTTTAGAGGACTCCAGTTTCCTTGCTACTGGAAGTAGCACAGCCTTAGGCTACAGAAACTTTGGAACGAGTTCCTGGATAAAACTAGGACTCTTTCTTGGAAAAATGTCCTAGGATGAATATCAGTGATTAAATGAAAACAGTATTCTTTGTGAGATAAGTGCCAGGTATATCCTTTTTTACAGTTATTTGTATCCTGATGGGCGGAATCTCAATCCAGACTTATCCTGGGTTGTACAAGCCACTCCTGAGGACCATATTAAGGTAAATGTGAAATGTTATTAGATTTGAAATGACTGGGAATAATTCGTATGTTTATATTACTGAATGAAGGGAATGGTGCTTGGGACATGGGAAACCCATATCCTTAGGAAGGGTTTATGGTGTGAAAATGGGAATGATGAATGCACATTGTGGGAGTGCATGGAAGGAGGAGTGGTATGTATGGGAGTGAATGAAAATTATCAGGGAAGGGGGAAAGAAGAATGTTCAACTGTGCTGTCACTGAGAGTATGAAATGATGTTACAGAACATGGATGGAATGAATAGTGTGGGAGAAAGCAAAGATTGGAATTATGAAGTATGTATGGGTATGTGTATATACCCCCATGAATATGAAGGCTATGTGAAGTAAGGACGAAATGAAGCATTTCTGGAGAAATGTGGTCTTGAGGAGAGAAAGGTGGTTGTAATGGGTTACATGAATATGAAGGTGGGTGTTATGAAATTGGCGAGGTAGTTGGTAAATGAGGAGTGCATGAAGTAATTGAGAATGGAAATTATATTGTGGATGTTTGTGCTGATAAGGGTACACATGGGTTTACATGGATGATATATGATGGAACAGAACAAAAGGGTTTAATTGACTATGTAGCAGTGGATGGAAGGTTGATAAAGGCTGTGCTGGATGCTGTAGTTGTGAGAGAATTCTCTGGAGACTGACTGTTCTGTAGTTCTTGTTGGGGTAAGGATCAGGGAGAAGTGGAGGTATGGTGTAAGGAAGATTGGAGAAGTAAAAGTGTTGGCATGCATGAAAATGAATCAGAAAGAATTCAAGGAGTATGAAAAAAGGATGACTGAATATTTAAATGGAAGTGCAGTAAATGTAGGAATGCAGTCATGTAAATGAGTGTTAAAAATGTTAAGAGAAAGACTGTTAAAGGTTGTAGAATTAGTAAATGGATACAAGGCCATAAGGTATTAGAATAAAAAGGAAATATATGGGGGATGAAAGAGATTAGACATGCTGTTGTAGAGAAGAAAAAGGTATATGGTAGATTTCTTGATTGCTAGATTGACTGAAAAGTAATTTTGCTTTTTTTTAAGCTAGTTTAGTAACTGGCATTTTTTTGTATATTGATAATAGAGAATAGATACCCCAGAGTGAGAGGCTGGAAATCCCCCCCCCCCTCCAGTTTTTACTTTTCCAAAAGAAGGAACAGAAAAGGGGGCCAAGTGAGGATTTTCCCTCTAAGGCTCAGTCCTTTGTTCTTGGCACTAGAGTGATGTGGGAAATGGCAGATATGTATAAAAGAAAAAAGATACCCCAGAATTACTTATGATCCCCTAGAGATTAAAAAAGATTGATGTGCTCATTGAAGACCTTTTATTTTTATTTCTTATTTTTTAGTGAATTCTTTTATCTTATGGAGTAGTTCCTATGCCTAAGGAACCCCTTAAATGTTCACAAAAATATCACTGCAGAGATGAATTTGTATATCATGCTAAGGGACTGTGGTCCCTTGGTAATCTCTCCCGTATTCACTCAGGGATCACTTCTCATTAGGTAGAAGTAGTAGGTAGGACCATTCAGGTGGGAGCATTAGGTAGAAGTAGTAGGTAGGGCCTCTGGAAACATTATGGTAGATTTGCCCAATGGCATGTTAATGTTGTGGCACTAAAGTCCTAAAAAGCAGTACTGGACTTCACAAGTTATGGAAACTCTTTTGTAAGTTCCCAAGGGGAATGGATAGATAGATAGATAGCTGAAAAGGAGAGGGAAGGATATAAGATGTGTAAGAGGAATGTTTAAGAAAATGATAGAGGAGAGCAAAGAAAGAGCAGGTGCAGATCGTGGAAGAAAGTTAAGTGAAAAGTTTAGGGAAAATATGAAAGTGTATTGGAAGAACTAAAAAATGTAAGAAAGTGGATGTGAGAGTTGAAATGTTAATGTGAAAATTAAGGAAGGGGAGTTGCTAAATCAAAAGAAGGAAGTGAAAGAAAGATGGAAACAGTGTTTTGAAGAACTGATGTATGTGGAAGAAGGTGCAGCAGTAATTGTTATATGCATGGATATAACAACTATATAATTTTTTATCATATTTTTTTGTTTTGTATTGCAAGAAGTCTGATTATTCTACTGAACATATGCCAAGTTGAGATTTGAAATCAAGAGATTACTCCCTCAATGGTTAAGGATTTACCCAGGAAAAATGTTTTCTTGATCTTTTCTCTAATTTTCATTGTAGTACATCACTCATATATTGTGCAGGCTTGACATACTTGCTTGACAAGAGTTGAGCCTAAGTCAGTCTGGTCTCAAAATCTGGTCCACTTGCTCTTTGCTACAGTGTTGGTTCTCTGTCATCTTTCTAACAATCTTACTTTGGTTTCTGCTCCTGATAAGTGGCTATTTGTGTTCCTGCACCATCAGCTAGACCATGTGATTCATGGTAGAATCTGCATCACAAGATTACTGTATGGCTGTCAGCAACTCATGCATGGGCTGTTTTGATGCTTGATTCTTTCCCTGCATCACAAAGCTTTGTTGTTCTTTGCCCTAATGGTGACAACACGACTTTTTTGTAAAGGCAGGCTTCCCCCTCATTGTTTTTTCTTCTCATACTTTTCAATTACTTTTGATTCTTTTTACGTTTCATTGAAGACTTGACTTTGATGAACACTTCTTTCCTTGATGGTAGCCTTAAGTATAAAAGAAAATAGTTCAGTTTAAGCAAATTAGGTGTTAGTTCTCTGGCTTAGATTTACTTCCTTTTTGTCAGTAATTCCAAAAGAATGGGGCTGCTTAGTGAAGTAGACACTGTGTACAGTTGACAGAATTATGTAAAGAAATTCAACAGAACAGTTCAACAGAAGAGTTGCTAACAAGTATTAAAGAAATGTGACATTCTTGAAAATTCGTATGTAAAGGAAAAAAGTGGTGTGTCTTAGAGGAGTGAAATGATATATATTGGGCTGTAAAATTTAAAGAATATTTATTAATCTTTGCTTAGACTTGTAAGTGATCTTTAAAGAAGATAACTTTTAGTTTAGTGTATTCTTCTTGACATTATTTTTTGTTTTCCCTCAGGTAACCCAAGAACAGTATGAACTTTACTGTGAAATGGGCTCCACATTCCAGTTGTGCAAAATATGTGCAGAAAATGATAAGGACATTAGAATAGAACCCTGCGGCCATCTCCTCTGTACTCCGTGTTTGACTCTATGGCAGGTCAGTTTGATATGACTCAGTAGGTCAGTCTTACTTTGATTTTTAGATCAGTCTTCATGTGACTTAAGTCATTCCTAACTTAACTCATAGGTCATATATGATTTGAATCATCGTACATTGTTTACCTAACTTATCAAGTAGGAAGTAATTCCTACTTGTCTCAGTAAGTCATTCATTACCTGATTTAGTCAGTTCTCCCAAACGTTTGCTGAGTAGATCTGTCCACATTTGATACAGCAGGTCAGTCCTCAATTGACTCATCATGTCACCCCATACTTTACTGAGATTATTTCCCACTTCATTCATAAGGTCAGTCCTTACTTGACTTTTCATGTCAGTCCATGCTTAATTTTGCATGTCACTTTTGAAATGACTTATCAGGTGAATTATACATTTCCCTGTGAAGTCATTTCACCTTCTTTAGCAGGTCAAGAAACTTCATTTGGAAGATAATTGCTTTTTAAGCCAACAGGACAGTCTCCACTATACTCATACACAGGTACTTTTTTTTATGCTCAATTGCTTTTTGTTCCTTAGTGAGGTAGCATTAGGAACAAGCAAACAATGGAATCATTTACACACATGCACTCTAAAGCTGTTGTGTATGATGTACTGAAACCTGAGCCTACCATCCACAGCCAAGCTTCACAGACTATTCCATGGTGTATCTTCCACTCTAGTATCCTTGCCACACTTCCTCTAATACAGGGCATTCACCACCTCCTATCTCTTCGCCAGACTACTTGCAATGACTCTCTCACTTCACGTGCCTCAACCTCCAAAACATTCCATGCCTGCCACTTTTATCATGAAACACATTCAACAGTCCTTCAAAAAATTCACAGTCCCATTTTCCCTGCTTTGTCAATTATCACTTTTTGATGTGCCTCATTCACTAATGCTTATTTGTTCTCTTGTTCTCCTCACACTATTTATCTTCAAAACATTTTCTTATTCTCCCTGCAGTGTACAGATACCCTCATACTTCACTATTCATTTGCCCTTTTTTTCAGCCACTGCACTCTCCTCATGTACATCTCTCAATTACATGCACTCCTTCCCTGCAGGTAATGCCCATTCACCTCTCTTATATTTCACTGACAACCTTAATTCTCTCACTGACAACTTAATTCTTTCATCCCACCACTCGCTTCCCTTTTCACATGCCAAACACTTCCTTTGCACATATAAGTACTGTATTACACTTGATTGATGTTTCTTGTGTCAGCGAGGTAGTGCCATTTAACAGAGGAAGAAAGACCCATCCACTCATAAATACACATATGTAAGTATAAACATAGATGCATACACATGTACATATTCATACATTTAGATTTACATATCATCATATACACACGCACATATACATAAATACACATGTACATTTTCATGCTTGCTTTTATCTATTCCTGGCACCATGCTGCCCCACAGGAAACAGCATCACCACCCCCTGCGTCAGCGAGGTAGCACCAGGAAACGGACGAAAAAAGACCACTGTTTCCCTAAATATTACCCATTCCTCACCCATTCTCCCAGTTTTGCCTACTGTCACCTCTTGCAATTCTTCATGTAATCTCACCTTGTTTCTCTTCACAGTCCTCTTTTTAAGCTCATTCTCTTTCACAACACTGGACACTGTACTATACACCCTTTTCAGTTCCTCTTTTACTGTTTCTAAAGCCTCTACAAACTTTATCTTTCCTCTCCACCAAGAAGTGATTAGATATCCCACCTGCTGCCCCTTTTCACCACATTAATATCCATAAGTCTAGCACACCTGCCAGTTAGGATGTAATCCAATAATCCCTGCTTACCATTATCCTCACTTACCCTTATATACCAGTGTATATAAACCAGGTATTCCCAGTTGCCAGTCTTTTTTCAGCATTTTCATTAACAGTGTTTACCCCATGCCCCCCATTTATACCCTTAACAGCGACATCACTCACTCGTTATTCAAATCACCGATTATTGTTACTGAATCACTTGCATCAGAATTACTGACACACTCACTTATCTCCCAAAACACTTGCTTTTCATCCCACTCCTTTCACTTCTAGGTGCATTAGCACTAAACATCCTCCACCTTTATTTATTAACCACTTTCATTTTTATGGAAATCAGTTTGGGGCTCAATTCCATACACTTTTCTACACATTCCCACAACTCCTCCTTCAGCATCAGTGCCACCCCCTCCTTTGCTCCCACCCTCACACTAATCCCATATGTTTTATTTATCCTACCGCCAGGAACAAACGCTATGTATATATATATGTATCCCCGGGAATGGGGGAGAAAGAATACTTCCTTTGTATTCCCTGCGTGTCGTAAAAGGCGACTAAAAGGGGAGGGAGTCGGAGGCTGGAAATCCTCCCGTCTGGTTTTTAGTTTTCCAAAAAAGGAACAGAGAAGGGGGCCAAGTGAGGATTTTCCCTCTTCGGCTCAGTCCTCTATTCTAAACGCTACCTTGCTGATGTGGGAGATGGCAAATGTGTGTGGGAAAAAAAATATATACATATATATATCTCATTTCCAGCACATCCATCCTCCTGCGCACAACTCTATCCATAGCCCACGCCTCGCAACCATACAACATTGTTGGAACCACTATTCCTTCAAACATACCATTTTTGCTTTCTGAGATAATGTTCTCGACTTCTACACATTCTTCAAGGCTCCCAGGATTTTCGCCCCCTCCCCCACCCTATGATCCACTTCCGCTTCCATGGTTCCATCCGCTGCCAGATCCACTCCCAGATATCTAAAACACTTTACTTCCTCCAGGAGGATGGATGTGCTGGAAATGAGATGTTTGAGGACAATGTGTGGTGTGAGGTGGTTTGATCGAGTAAGTAACGTAAGGGTAAGAGAGATGTGTGGAAATAAAAAGAGCGTGGTTGAGAGAGCAGAAGAGGGTGTTTTGAAATGGTTTAGGCACATGGAGAGAATGAGTGTGGAAAGATTGACCAAGAGGATATATGTGTTGGAGGTGGAGGGAACGAGAAGTGGGAGACCAAATTTGAGGTGGAAAGATGGAGTGAAAAAGATTTTGTGTGATTGGGGCCTGAACATGCAGGAGGGTGAAAGGAGGGCAAGGAATAGAGAATTGGATCGATGTGGTATACCGGGGTTGACGTGCTGTCAGTGGATTGAATCAGGGCATGTGAAGCGTCTGGGGTAAACCATGGAAAGCTGTGTAGGTATGTATATTTGAGTGTGTGGACGTATGTATATACATGTGTATGGGGGTGGGTTGGGCCATTTCTTTCGTCTGTTTCCTTGCGCTACCTCGCAAACGCGAGAGACAGCGACAAAGCAAAAAAAAGAAAAAAAAATATATATATATGTTTATGTGGCTTAGATGTGGATAGGAATCTGTGGATTTGGTGCATGACACATGACAGCTCAAGTATGGATGTGAGCAGATGTGTTCTTTCTTTGTCTGTTTCTCGGTGCTGCCTCACATGCAGGGAGCGGCTATCAGGTGTGGGGGAGAAGTAAAAAATATGTGTTATCACTTTTTCTTTTATGCATTTATGCTAGTTTCATGTAGGGTAGGGTGGTGTTAGGAATGGATGACAGCAAACAAGCATGAATATGTATTTGTGTATATATATGTGTGTCTTTATATATATTTTTTCTTTTTTTCATACATATTCGCCTTATCCCGTATGAGCGAGGTATTGTTAAGAACAGAGGAGTGAGCCTTACAGGGTATATCCTCACTTGGCCCACCTCTCTGTTCCTTCTTTTGGAAAATTATAAACGGGAGGGGAGGATTTTCAGCCCCCCGTTCCCTCCCCTTTTAGTCACCTTCTATGAAATGTAGGGAAAAAGTGGGAAGTGGGGAGGGGGCGAAAGTTCTGAGTGCATTGAAAAATGTGGGAAAGCGAGAACATTACCTCGGAAAGCAAAAATGGGTATGTTGGAAGGAATAGTGGTTCCAACAATGTTATATTGTTGCGATGCGTGGGCTATAGAGTTGTGCGTAGGAGGATGGATGTGTTGGAAATGAGATGTTTGAGGACACTATGTGGTGTGAGGTGGTTTGATTGAGTAAGTAATGAAAGGGTAAGAGAGATGTGTGGTAATATAAAGAGTGTGGTAGAGAGAGCAGAAGAGGGTGTTTTGAAATGGTTTGGTCACATGGAGAGAATGAGTGAGGAAAGATTGACTAAGAGGATATATGTGTCAGTGGTGGAGAGAACTAGAAGTGGGAGACCAAATTTTAGGTGGAAAGATTGAGTGAAAAAGATTTTGAGTGATCGGGGCCTGAACATGCAAGAGGGTGAAAGGTGTGCAAGGAATAGAGTGAATTGGAACGATGTGGTATACCGCGGTTGATGTGCTGTCAATGGGTTGAACCACGGCATGTGAGGTGTCTGGGGTAAACCATGGAAAGTTCTGTGGGGCCTGGATTTGGAAAGGGAGCTGTGGTTTTGGTGCATTATACATGACAGCTAGAGACTGAGTTTGAACGAATGTGGCCTTTGTTGTCTTTCCTAGCGCTACCTTGTGCTCATGGGGGGGGAGGGGGTTGCCATTTCATGTTTGGCGGGGTGGCAACGGGAATGAATAAAGGCAGCAAGTATGAATTATGTACATGTGTATACATGTGTGGAAGTCGAGAACATTATCTCGGAAAGCAAAAATGGGTATGTTTGAAGGAATAGTGGTTCCAGCAATGTTGTATGGTTGCGAGGCGTGGGCTATGGATAGAGTTGTGCGCAGGAGGGTGGATGTGCTGGAAATGGGATGTTTGGGGACAATGTGTGGTGTGAGGTGGTTTGATCGAGTAAGTAATGTAAGGGTAAGAGAGATGTGTGGAAATAAAAAGAGCGTGGTTGAGAGAGCAGAAGAGGGTGTTTTGAAATGGTTTGGGCACATGGAGAGAATGAGTGAGGAAAGATTGACCAAGAGGATATATGTGTCGGAGGTGGAGGGAACGAGGAGAAGTGGGAGACCAAATTGGAGGTGGAAAGATGGAGTGAAAAAGATTTTGAGTGATCGGGGCCTGAACATGCAGGAGGGTGAAAGGAGGGCAAGAAATAGAATGAATTGGATCGATGTGGTATACCGGGGTTGACGTGCTGTCAGTGGATTGAATCAGGGCATGTGAAGCGTCTGGGGTAAACCATGGAAAGTTGTGTGGGGCCTGGATGTGGAAAGGGAGCGGTGGTTTTGGGCATTATTGCGTGGCAGCTAGAGAGTGAGTGTGAACGAATGGGGCCTTTGTTGTCTTTTCCTAGTGTTACCTCGCACACATGAGGGGGGAGGGGGAAGGTATTCCATGTGTGGCGAGGTGGCGATGGGAGTGAATGGGGGCAGACAGTGTGAATTGTGTGCATGGGTATATATGTATGTGTCTGTGTGTGTATATATATGTGTACATTGAGATGTATAGGTATGTATATTTGCGTGTGTGGACGTGTGTGTGTATACATTGTGTATGGGGGTGGGTTGGGCCATTTCTTTCGTCTGTTTCCTTGCGCTACATAGCAAGCGGGGGAGACGGCACCAAAGCAAAATAAATAAATAAATAAATAAATGTATATATATTTTTTTTTTTTTTTTTTTTTTTTTGCTCTCTCCCGTGTTTGTGAGGTAGCGCAAGGAAACAGACGAAAGAAATGGCCCAACCCACCCCCATACACATGCCTTGATTCAATCCACTGACAGCACGTCAACCCCGGTATACCACATCGCTCCAATTCACTCTATTCTTTGCCCTCCTTTCACCCTCCTGCATGTTCAGGCCCCAATCACACAAAATCTTTTTCACTCCATCTTTCCACCTCCAATTTGGTCTCCCTCTTCTCCTCGTTCCCTCCACCTCCGACACATATATCCTCTTGGTCAATCTTTCCTCACTCATTCTCTCCATGTGACCAAACCATTTCAAAACACCCTCTTCTGCTCTCTCAACCACGCTCTTTTTATTTCCACACATCTCTCTTACCCTTACGTTACTCACTCGATCAAACCACCTCACACCACACATTGTCCTCAAACATCTCATTTCCAGCACATCCATCCTCCTGCGCACAACTCTATCCATAGCCCACGCCTCGCAACCATACAACATTGTTGGAACCACTATTCCTTCAAACATAGCCATTTTTGCTTTCCGAGATAATGTTCTCGACTTCCACACATTCTTCAAGGCCCCCAGAATTTTCGCCCCCTCCCCCACCCTATGATCCACTTCCGCTTCCATGGTTCCATCCGCTGCCAGATCCACTCCCAGATATCTAAAACACTTCACTTCCTTCAGTTTTTCTCCATTCAAACTCACCTCCCAATTGACTTGACCCTAAACCCTACTGTACCTAATAACCTTGCTCTTATTCACATTTACTCTTAACTTTCTTCTTCCACACACTTTACCAAACTCAGTCACCAGCTTCTGCAGTTTCACACATGAATCAGCCACCAGCGCTGTGTCATCAGCGGACAACAACTGACTCACTTCCCAAGCTCTCTCATCCCCAACAGACTTCATATATATATATATATATATATATATATATATATATATATTTATTTATTTTATTTATTATACTTTGTCGCTGTCTCCCGCGTTTGCGAGGTAGCGCAAGGAAACAGACGAAAGAAATGGCCCAACCCCCCCCATACACGTGTATATACATACGTCCACACACGCGAATATACATCCCTACACAGCTTTCCATGGTTTACCCCAGACGCTTCACATGCCTTGATTCAATCCACTGACAGCATGTCAACCCCGGTATATCACATCGCTCCAATTCACTCTATTCCTTGCCCTCCTTTCACCCTCCTGCATGTTCAGGCCCCGATCATACAAAATCTTTTTCACTCCATCTTTCCACCTCCAATTTGGTCTCCCACTTCTCCTCGTTCCCTCCACCTTGGTCAGTCTTTCCTCACTCATTCTCTCCATGTGCCCAAACCATTTCAAAACACCCTCTTCTGCTCTCCCAACCACGCTCTTTTTATTTCCACACATCTCTCTTACCCTTACGTTACTTACTCGATCAAACCACCTCACACCACACATTGTCCTCAAACATCTCATTTCCAGCACATCCACCCTCTTGCGCACAACTATATCCATAGCCCACGCCTTGCAGCCATACAACATTGTTGGAACCACTATTCCTTCAAACATAGCCATTTTTGCTTTCCGAGATAATGTTCTCGACTTCCACACATTCTTCAAGGCTCCCAGGATTTTCGCCCCCTCCCCCACCCTATGATTCACTTCCGCTTCCATGGTTCCATCCGCTGCCAGATCCACTCCCAGATATATATATATATTTTTTTTTTTTTTTGCTCTCTCCGTGTTTGTGAGGTAGCGCAAGGAAACAGACGAAAGAAATGGCCCAACCCACCCCCATACACATGCCTTGATTCAATCCACTGACAGCATGTCAACCCCGGTATACCACATCGCTCCAATTCACTCTATTCTTTGCCCTCCTTTCACCCTCCTGCATGTTCAGGCCCCAATCACACAAAATCTTTTTCACTCCATCTTTCCACCTCCAATTTGGTCTCCCTCTTCTCCTTGTTCCCTCCACCTCCGACACATATATCCTCTTGGTCAATCTTTCCTCACTCATTCTCTCCATGTGCCCAAACCATTTCAAAACACCCTCTTCTTCTCTCTCAACCACGCTCTTTTTATTTCCACACATCTCTCTTACCCTTACGTTACTTACTCGATCAAACCACCTCACACCACACATTGTCCTCAAACATCTCATTTCCAGCACATCCATCCTCCTGCGCACAACTCTATCCATAGTCCACGCCTTGCAACCATACAACATTGTTGGAACCACTATTCCTTCAAACATACCATTTTTGCTTTCCGAGATAATGTTCTCGACTTCTACACATTCTTCAAGGCTCCCAGGATTTTCGCCCCCTCCCCCACCCTATGATTCACTTCCGCTTCCATGGTTCCATCCGCTGCCAGATCCACTCCAGATATCTAAAACACTTTACTTCCTCCAGGAGGATGGATGTGCTGGAAATGAGATGTTTGAGGACACTATGTGGTGTGAGGTGGTTTGATCGAGTAAGTAATGTAAGGGTAAGAGAGATGTGTGGAAATAAAAAAAGTGTGGTTGAGAGAGCAGAAGAGGGTGTTTTGAAATGGTTTGGGCACATGGAGAGAATGAGTGAGGAAAGATTGACCAAGAGGATATATGTGTCGGAGGTGGAGGGAACGAGGAGAAGTGGGAGACCAAATTGGAGGTGGAAAGATGGAGTGAAAAAGATTTTGAGTGGTCGGGGCCTGAACATGCAGGAGGGTGAAAGGCGTGCAAGGAATAGAGTGAATTGGATCGATGTGGTATACCGGGGTTGACGTGCTGTCAGTGGATTGAATCAGGGCATGTGAAGCGTCTGGGGTAAACCATGGAAAGTTGTGTGGGGCCTGGATGTGGAAAGGGAGCTGTGGTTTCGGGCATTATAGCATGACAGCTGGAGACTGAGTGTGAACGAATGGGGCCTTTTTTGTCTTTTCCTAGCGCTACCTCACACACATGAGGGGGAGGGGGATGGTATTCCATGTGTGGCGAGGTGGCGATGGGAATGAATAAAGGCCGACAGTGTGAATTGTGTGCATGGGTATATATGTATGTGTCTGTGTATGTATATATATGTGTACATTGAGATGTATAGGTATGTATATTTGCGTGTGTGGACGTGTATGTATATACATGTGTATGGGGGTGGGTTGGGCCATTTCTTTTGTCTGTTTCCTTGCGCTACCTCGCAAACGCGGGAGACAGCAACAAAGCAAAAAAAAAAAAAAAAAAAAAAAAAAAACATATATATATATATATATATATATATATATATATATATATATATACTCCTGGGTCCATGGGGGAATGAAACATGATAAGTTCCCAAGTGCACTTTCGTGTAATAATCACATCATCAGGGGGAGACAGGAAATCTAACAGTCAGTTGATGTACCATGAAGAGACATAGCTAGGACGCCATTTGGTAAAAATGTAGTACCCGCCCCACAAGAAATAGAATTGCTACCCTCTGCTTCAGCAAGGTAGTGCTGGGAAAACAGAAAAGAATGGCCACATTTGTTCATACTCAATCTCTATCTGTCATGTGGAATGCATTGAAACCACAACTCTATCCACATCGAGGCCCCACAGACTTTTCCATGGTTCACCCCAGATGTTTCACATGCCCTGGTTCAGTCCATATATTTAGTGAAAGATGTTATGAGGGGTCAGGACCTGAACATTATGACATATTCCCTGTGTTGTTGGAGTCACCTAAAAGGGATGGGAGCAGGGGCTGGAAATCCTCCCCTCCAGTTTGTACTTTTCCAGATTGAACAGAGAAGGGGGCTAGGTGAGAATTTTGTTTCTGTGAGGCTCATTCATCTGTTCTTAATGCTACCTTGCTAATCTGGGAATTGGCGAATATGTATGTATGAATTTTTTTTTATATAATTGCTCTCCATTTCCTGCTTGAGCAAGGTAGTGTCAAGAACAGATGACAGAGCCTTTCAGGGAAAACTCTCTTAGTTCCTCTCTTTGTTCTTTATTTTGGAAAGTAATACAGGAAGGAAGGATTTCCAACCATCCACTCCCAACCCCCATTAGTTGCCTGTTACTGCACGCAGGGAATATGTACGTGTATATATACTTTTTATTTTCTCATACTGTTCCTCATGTCCTGCAATAGTGCCAGGAACAGGTGAAGATGGTCTTCATTTACCCTGGTTCAACCCAATGACAGCACATTGACCCTTGTATGCCAGACTGCTCTACTATGCTATATCCCTTTCATGTCTCATAATGTCATAATGTTCAGGTCCTGACCTCTCATAACATCTTTCACAGATGACAGAGCCTTTCAGGGAAAACTCTCTTAGTTCCTCTCTTTGTTCTTTATTTTGGAAAGTAATACAGGAAGGAAGGATTTCCAACCACCCACTCCCAACCCCCATTAGTTGCCTATTACTGCATGCAGGGAATATGTGCGTGTATATATACTTTTTATTTTCTCATACTGTTCCTCATGTCCTGCAATAGTGCCAGGAACAGGTGAAGATGGTCTTCATTTACCCTGGTTCAACCCAATGACAGCACATTGACCCTTGTATGCCAGACTGCTCTACTATGCTATATCCCTTTCATGTCTCATAATGTCATAATGTTCAGGTCCTGACCTCTCATAACATCTTTCACTAACCTTCCCCTTCCTCCTTGTTTCAGCCTTTTCCTAGTGCCTCCACTTCCAACATGTATACCCTCTTCTTCATCCTATCCGTATATTCAAATTATTTCAGCTCACTTCCTCTCTCATGGATCCATTTGCTTCCATGTCCATTCTGAAGTATGCTAAATTCCCTACCTTCTCCCAATTCTCCCCACTCAAACTCACTCTTAACTGACCTAGTTGTCTCTGCTGGTAAACTCAATAACCTTACTTTTATTCAAATTGACTATGAACTTTATCCTTTCCCACACAACCTTAAACTTAGAAACCAGCTTCTAAAGGTTCTCCTATGAATATGCTACCAATGCTGTGTCAGTAGCAATCAGTAACCGATTCACCTCTCACATATGTATGTGTATGTACAGTGTTCATGCTTGCACGCGATCATACATTCCCCAAGCCACCCTGCTTCCCAGGAAACAACACAAATGCATGAAAAAAAAAATGATACCATATATATTCTCTCCTTCTCCCCCACATCTGATCACTGCCCCCTGCATCAGCAAGGCAGCACCAGGAAACAGACAAAGAAGGGTCACCTCCGCTCACATTCATAACCGAGCTATCATGTGTAATGTTTTTTAGTTATTCTGTCTTTTAATATATATTGCCCTCAGATATTAAAATGCAACATATCCATCTCCACTGTCTGGACTAATATACCTTGAGTCATACCATACCCATTTTTGCCTTAACAGACACTGGTCTCTCCTTCCACACTAGATAACAAGTAAATATACATACTCATGCATGCATACCTGCACACAAAGTCCCCTGAGTTCCTGAGAAAGGATGAACTTTTGGTACTTCATGTTTATGATTTTTCAGCATGTGATTCATATACATCGATTGGTTGTGCAGGTAAGGGGATTGGTTGTGCAGGTAAGGGGAAGGGAGATGGTACATTTGATAACAGTGGAAGTATATATTTCTGGATAGAGACCACTGATGAGATATTTGATAAGATGAATTGATTGTTGGAAAGTATCCATTTTTCGTATTCGTATAGCAGCTGATGCAGCATGGGAAAAAGCATGCTCCAATCATGTGTGTCACATGAAAGGTAAGATTATAGGTATGAGGAAAGAGAATACCTGAAAAATCAATTTGGGCTCCTAAGATGTTCTTAGACCTGATTTTTAAACATGGAAATTTTTATAAGAAGAGGGAAAGAAAGACAAGGGAATTCCACAGCTTTGCTGTATGGAGACAGGAGATATTACAGTGATGATTTCTCTTGTGGCTGGTCCCATACAGAAGCTATGAGAAGTAGCACCCAGACATGTGCTGCAGGTCCAGGTCATAGAAGCTGGGGCACTAGAACATTGGCTTAAATAAAACCTGTAGGACAGGGAAAGGAAGCAGCATAATGATGGATGGCAAAGGATAAGTGATAGCAGAGGTGTTGATAATGTGGAAGGGTTTTAATTCCCCTTTGGTTTATTGAAAAGGGGAAGAAGATTCTCTTGAGATGTATGAGGAGTGCACTCCTTCATACTGGGATGAATAAGGCTTCTGCAGTTGTGGAAAAGCTACTCATAAGAAAGATATTTGCAGCATCTATACAGCTTCCTCAGGTTTTGCAAGCAGATTATGTGATGTTCTTTATGTGGGTTTCAAAGATAAGGCTGAGGATGTGGTTATGCCCAATGTGTTTGTATTACTGCAGAGTTGAATTGTGGTGTTTTGAAATTGAACTATAGGAAGTGAGTGATACATAGAAAGACATATAGGTCGAAAATGCATTTTTGCACTGTTAAATTTAACCAGGTTACTGCTTCACCATTCCGTGATGTTACACCACAGTGATCCCCAAGGCAAATAATCTAACCAAGTCCCCCTTAACTATAGACCAAGTAATTTACTCAAGTTTATCGGGAAAACCTTTGAAGCAGTCATAAACAACAGACTCAGACTACACCTGATGAATAACAACCTCCTCTTACATAAACAGTTCGGCTTTTGACACCATCACTCCACCTAAGATGAAACTAACAGTCTCCACCACCTATATGAATAACCACAACTGCACGTACAAAATGACCACCCTTATTGAAAAAAGATGTAGAAAAGGCCTTTGTCACCGTCTGGCACGAAGGCTTGAGGTACAAATTAAGTACTCAGTTGGAGCTTCCATGACCCATTATAGAATTTATCCAGTTACCTAAGTAACCAAAAGATGCAAATCAAATACAAGAATTCCTACTCTGATTACTTCCCCCTTATTGCTGGTGTACCTCAAGGCTCCGTACTGGTCCCCACTCTTTATATAATCTATCCAAATGATCTATCTGAACTTGTATACGCTGACTCTGACTCTACAATATGCAGATGATGTAATTTAGCTCATAAGATTTATGACCTACATTACTAGAAAAGCTCAGAAAGAAATTGACCTCATTTTATCATGGGATTCAAGATGGAGAATGAAATTAAACCCTCCAAAATCCAACATATCTTACTTCAACTTACTATAGATATACAACCTAGCCAATGTCTACCTACACTCCCATATACACCATATGTCACCCATACCAACACTGTGCTAGGCCTAAAATATGACATTCACCTAAGAATAAGCAAACATATTCAAACAAGGGCAGCTATTGCAAGAGCGGAGCTTGTGGAATTGTACAAATTCAGAGATGCCAATTTTAAAACCAAACTTTATCTCTACAAAGTCCTGATTCGACCACTTATTACCAATGCTCCATCAGCACTAGAGCATGCAGCCAAAACAAACATCCGCTCCCTCCAAGTAATCCAAAATTAAGAATTAAGGTGAATTTACAATACAGAAGGCATGAATTCTGGAGAATACAGAACTTCATGAGAGAGCAAAATTGCCAACCTTAAACATCTACAGGAGACAACTTTGCTATAGGCAGATGGAACGTTTTGATCTTCACCTTGACTCATGGTTACTATTTCTCGGACATAGATGGCCCTAATAATCTGTTCAACACACCCCCTGGAAACTAACCTAATCCCATATATTAAAACAAGAAAATGAAACTCCAAAAGACCTAAAACCACCAAATCCATGCAAGTACTGTGACAGCATGCCCAGTGTCTAGTGTCAAAAGCACAACCTTGTCCTCATATATCTTACCCCTCCTTCCATTGAAAAAAAATATATTGCCCTTCCATAGTTCCCATAAAAAGATCCCCCACCTGCCCTTGCTCTATTGCTCAGTCCTGTTTTATGCAAACCTCATCCATTCAGTGCATGCTAGGTTAAGCCCCCAGCTCTTTTCCTTCTAAATCTCACTTCCTCAAAACTAATTCTTCAACTTTCCCCTCTTTGCTCCCTCTTCTCTGAAGGGTCATACCTATCATCATTCATTCATTCTTTCTTAAGGTGAATTGGGGTGGAGATAGAAGAAAGTTGGTTTGCAATAGGACATGCTGAAGGGTTGGTAGGGTAAGAGGGAGATATTCTCCATTGGCAGCTACCACACTGGAGCTGACTGAAAAGAAACTTTGCATTAGAGAACAGAGAGAAGTGTACAAGCCAGAGGAAGGAAGTTTAATTGGTAAAGATTTGTGCCCCTTTTTATAAACCTTTTTAGAGATTTCATGAATTATGAGAAAAGATTTATCAAAATGCTGAAGAGGGGAGGGCCAGAGGGGAGTTATAGAGGACTTTAGATTATGAAAACCTTGATAGTGATATAAAAGGAAGGGAATGGGATCCTAAATGTTTAAGAATGTGTGAGTTCAGAAAGGTTTTGAAGACTTTGAAGACAGAAGTGAAAGCAATGGAGTAATAGTTAAAAGGGTTAGAATGGTTGGAACTACTATTCCTTCAAACATACCCATTTTTGCTCTCTATGATAACACTCTCTCTTTCCACACATTCTTCATCACTCTCAAAACCTTTGCCCCCTCCCCCAACCCTGTGACTCACTTTTGCTTCCATGGTTCTGTTCACTGCCAAGTCCACTCCCAGATATCTAAAACACTTCTCTTCCTCCAATTTTTCTCTATTCAAACTTACATCCCAGTTTACTTGTCCCTCAACCCTGCAGAACCTTATAACCTTGTTCTTATTCACATTAACTCTCAGCTGTCTCCTTTCACACACTCTTCCAAACTCAGTCACCAGCTTCTGCAGTTTCTCACTAGAATCATCCACCAGTGGTGTATCCTCAGCAGAGGACAACTAACTCACTTCCCAGGCCCTCTCATCCTCCACAGACTGCATACTCGCCCTGCTCTCCAAGACTTGCATTTACCTCCCTCATCACCCTATCCATAAACAAATTACACAACCAATGTGACAGCACACAATCCTGCTGCAGACCAACCTTCTAACTCTCGTCCTACTTTTAGACATGCTATGCATCCTTGATGAAACTTCTCAATCGTTTCTTGCAGTTTAGCTCCTTCACCAGATATTCTTTAGACTTTCCACAGTGCATCTCTATTAGCCCTTAAATATGTCTTTTCCAGACCCATAAATGCCATATACAAATCCATTTGTTTTACTAAGTATATCTCACACATTCTTTAAAGCAATTCCTGATCCCCACATCCTCTAACACTTCTGAAACTACGCTGTTCCTTCCTAGTCTGATGCTCTGTATATGCTTTCACCCTCAATCAGTACCCTTCCATACAACTTAACAGATATATTCAACAGATTTATACATCTCTAGTGTGAACACTCATCTTAATCCCCTTCGCTTTTATATGGTACTGTACATGCATTCGTCCAATCCTCAGGCACATTACTATGATCTATATATGCATTGAATATTCTTACCAACCAATTAACAGCACAGTCATCTCCTTGCTTGATGAATTCAGGTGCAATACCATCCACTCCATCTGCCTTGCTGCATTCCATCCTACAAAAGTGACCATAAAGGGAGCTCAGTACAAATGATAATGTTATGGTATTCAGGATATAGTTGATATATATATATATATATATATTTAACTCGTTACAAAACTAGTTTTATAGTAAATTGCACTTAGTGGCTCATGTAGACAAGATGAATATGAACAACAAAATGGCTGAAGTAGTCTTTTTTTTAAAATGGAAATATTGCTGTTATTAATGAGTCTGTACATGAAACAAGTTAGTGAATAAAGTAAAGAAAATTATCTTGAGGGCTTCCAGAGGAAAAGATCCTAAAATATAGATGATCAAATAAGGAAAGGTGACATTGCAGAGTTTGAATTTTATATTGTGGTTAATGATAAAGTAACTTAGGGAACCACATCCCAGGATAAGGAATGAGAGCTGTATCTATACAGAATAAAGCATATCTGTAGACACATAAAATGGGAATTGTAGTTCATCATTTAGCAATATAGAGGAGTGTTACAGAAGGCTATGGGAACTGTAGTTCATCATTTAGCAATATAGAGGAGTGTTACAGAAGGCTATGTGAAATCTGTAAGGAGGGAGTTAGTTGAATTGTGTCTGCAAGAAAATGAGAGGAGGTCAAAGTAAGGGTAATTCTTTAGCAGATATTAGACGGTTAGAGACAATAGACATATTTATTTTATGAGGCTTCCATAATGCTCTGGAACCGAGCCATATTCGCCAGGCAGACTATTGATCATAAAGTGTAATGTGTGTGTCAGTGTGAGGAGTGTGAAGGGCAGTTGAGCTGTACTTGTTAGATGTCTTCACTTTGGAAGTTGCTTCTTTAGCATGTTGGGAGATGTTTAAATGATGTTTGTAGTGTTGTAGGGATGGATGATGTCCAGTGCATAGTTTGGATAATGACACTCATGTTTGGGGAGCATTGCTTCTGATGAGTGTACATCTGGTGGGATGGTGTTTAAGATTGAATCGGGAGGATGGTTGTGTAGTGCTTGTTGGGTTATTTCAATGTCTGTGTTTTATGTTAGTGTTACAAGTGATTGATGTAAAGAACCTCTGAGTAGAGGTTGCTGAAGTATGAGGCATAGGTTAGCTTTTTATTACTACTTGGAGGTTCATGGTTAGTTATGAAGTGGTCTTGGTGGTGGGATTGTATCAGGAGGACCTTCGGTTCATTGAGTAGGTGTTATGTTTGTTGTTACACAGCCAGTGATTGTTATGAGTGCTCTATTTTGTGTAGCTTGCATCTTTGCTTTATTTGTTTTGAGAGGGTGGAGGACCAGGCCAGTGAGGGTTAGTTTCAAGTGGAGTAGATAAGTTGTTTGTTGAGGATGATATGGGATTCAGTTTCTTATTAAAATCTAGTGCTAGTTAGTTTTGTAAGGGCATTTAGTTTGTGCGTTGCTTTTGTCATGTTGGTTTTGGTGTGAGGAGAGAATGTTGTGTGTGTTACATTTGAAAGGTATGATAGAATGAAGGTGCGCAGTAAAATAGTGGTTAAGGACACAGAAGTTTTCGAGAGATAGAAAACATAAAATGATAATCTTCAACTGTACCATGAATTAACTAGGAGCATACTGTTAATAGAGAACTACTCTCTATCAGACTGAAGTAAAGAACTACTCTCTATCAGACTGAAGGACTTAGAGAAAGAGTCTAAAGTTCCTCTTTGTATTCAAAGTGGAGGACAAATTACCCCACCTATTGAAATTGAATGGGAAGAGATCATGGCAAATATTGAATTTTTTTATTGACAGAAGGCCTCTAAAAGATGACAATCAACATAAAGTACATGGAATTAATGAAATCTTGCTTGAAATGTTTAGAAAAATTATTGGATGCAGGATAACTGCCAAGAGAGTAGAATAGAGTAAATTCTTTTTGTATTTTTAAGCAAAGAAACAGGAAAAAATCCATTGTACTGAAGGTCTTTATCACTGATGAGCATGGTATGGAAAACACTGGAAAAGATATCAAAAAACAAATAGATAGATAATTGCCAAAGAAGAAATTACATAAGTTATAGGCAGCATTGATTAATTGGAAAGAGGTCTTGCTGAAAGAATCTTTTTGACTGTGACAATGTGATCATTAGCTTTAAAAGGAAAGAAAATGAATTGCTGACTTGCATGCTTTTAGTACTTAGAGAGGACATTTGATACTGTGCCTCTGAAGAGGTTATTTTGAAGGAGGTGGCATTATTATGAAATCTGAAATAAACCATAATGTAGTTCCTTTGAAGATTGCAGTACAAGTGAGAGATTAAGCATTAAGAGATTGAGCATTGAGAATAAATATGAAATCTGAAGTTACTTTGTGTTCCTTTCATCTTCCTTAAGGAGAACTTATGCAAACTTGAAGATCTAATGAATGAATTACCATGTCGTTTTCTTCTGCTTGTATTTTACAAGACCCTCTATAGATCAGAGAATGTAATAGCAAGATGTAAGGGAGATTATAAAAGGACTTATCAAACTTTGAAATTGGTATTTTTAATTATGGTAGTTCTGTTTATCATAATGCACTGACTGTAAAATTCCGAGTGACTTTTAAGTTTGATTCAGTCATTTTTTCTATATCTTAATGGGTCTTTTGTTCACAATCTTCATTGTAATGATCACTTTTCAACCCTGCTGATTAGGGAAGAAACTTCTTCAACAAATGGCCCTCCTAGATGGAAGCTAGTGATGTCTAATTGGGATATATATAAAGCTAGGGCTTTAATCACTTGAAGATTGTACAAATACTATGATGTTGAAGAAGCATTATGTAATTATGTTATTATGTGAGCATAATTATAGTATTATGTAATCATGATTATATTATGTAAACTTGATTTTAGAATTTGTTAGAATCATTTTCTTAAAACCAAGAAAAGAAAGCTGTAACCATCAGTTCCATGGTGGATCCAGTCTTTTGATATATATAACAGGATTGTAAGATCTGATTACTGAGGAATGATGGATAATAATTTTTAAGTTGGAAATTAAATGTTTCAGGACAATATGTAGCATGAAGAGGGTGGATTGAGAAAAAGTGATGTACCGATAGTACAAAAGATAGGTTTGGTAGCAAGTGATGTACCTCTAAGTACTTATGATGAGATTTAGCCGTGATAGCAGGGCGAGTGTAAATAGCTGAAGAGGGTTTGCTGAAATAGTTTTGAACATAAAGAGAGGATGAGTAAGGAAAGGATGACTAAGGGGGCGAAGGTTCTGAGAGCGATGAAGAATGTGTGGAAGGAGAGAATGTTATGTCAGAGAGCAAAAATTGGTATGTTTGAAGGAATAGTAGTTCTAACAATATTATATGGTTGTGAGGCATGAGCTATAGGTAGGGTTGTACAGAGGAGGGTGGATGTGTTGGAAATGAAATGTTTGAAGACAATATGTGGTGAGAGGTGGTATGATCGAGTAAGTAATGAAAGGGTAAGAGAGATTTGTGGAAATAAAAAGTGTATGATTGAGAGAGCAGAAGAGGGTGTATTGAAATAGTTTGGACATATGGAGAGAGTGAGTTAGGAAAGATTGACAAAGAGGATATATGTGTCAGAGGTGGAGGGAACAAGAAGTGGGAGACCAAATTGGAGGTGGAAGGATGGAAAGAAAGAGATTTTGAGCAATTGGGGCTTGAACATACAGGAGGGTGAGAGGTGTGCAAGGAATAGAGTGAATTAGAACGATGCGGTATACTGGAGTCGACTTACTGTCAATGGACTGAACCAGGGCATGTGAAATGTTTGGGGTAAACCGTGGAAAGGTCTGTGGAGCCTGTGTGGATAGGGAGCTGTGGTTTTGATGCATTACACATGACAGCTTGAGACTGAGTGTGAATGAATGTAGCCTTTTTGTCTGTTTTCCTAGCGCTCGTCGCTGAAGCAGGGGATAGTGATGCTGTTTCCTGTGGGGCAGGTATCGCTGGGGAATGGATGAAGGCAGGCATGTATGAATATGTACATGTGTATGTATATGTATGTCTTTGTATGTATATGTATGTATATGTTGATATGTATATGTCAGAAATGGAAGGAACAAGGTAAAGGGGGAAACCAGAGAGGAGGTGGAAGGATGGAGAGAAAGATACTTTGAATGCTCAGGGTCTGAACATGCAGGTGGGTGTGAAGCATGCAAGAAATAAAACAAATTGCAGTGATGTGGTTTACAGGGGACGACATGCTATTACTGGGCATATGAAGATAGGAAAACAATGCTGTCACATGATTCATTATGTAGATTGATACTGGACTATGTTGCCAGATACATTCATCAGCTATTGATGACATCCAGATAATAGTTGATATTGTCCATAACTTTGTGGTAGAATATGCACAGGAGCATTCAGATCCTCTAAAGTTGAAAGCTTTTTGTAAAGTCTGGTGAGCTCCCTGTGAATGTATGATGTGAAGATCTTGGCTTTAAATATCTCTCTAGCTTAAACACATAACAGTTAACCCTACATATGAGTATGTTTTTCTGCTGAGAGGACTAAGGTACTTGTTCAACATCCAGAGTTCTATAAACCTTATAATAAAAGAATGAAAAGTGCCATTGATGAGAGTAGCTTGGACATATACTCAATTAAAGAAGTAGATTTTGCTTTGTTCCCTCCCTGGAATGTTCCTGAGATCAATTTTTGCAGGGACTGGATAAAAAAAAGCCAACAGCAACAATGCTTCTGTTATGATTAAGAGTAAATTTATTGACTTGATACTAATCATGGAAACAATATATTTGCTTACTGCTGTTTCATAATGTGATGAAGGTTAAGGCTTTACTATAATTATTGAGGGAGATTGTATGTAACAAAACTTCAAAGAGAATCTTCCATGTTCACTGCTGGTTGCACTGAAATTAACTGAGTAGTATCCAAAAGTGAAATATATTATATACTTGTACTGTACTATGATTCCCAAAGTGCACTCCAAGCCATATTAATCAGTGTTCCAGTGCATCCCATACCCCAACAGGTCCAAATTTGGATATTAAGAATCCACTCAAAGCATGTGAAAGTAGAATTTTGCTGGTGTCTTAGACATACTGGCATCAGTAATAATGAAATAACAGATGTTGAGGCTAAACTGGCTATATCAAGCAATCTATATATGAAAGTTATACCTCTTGATAATTTCATAAGCAAAATAAATGATTATTTTTGACTTAATGGTAAGCTAGATAGGACTTGGAAGCTCAAAAGACCAACAAACTACAGAGGATAAAGAAAGGTGTTGAAGAAGACATTCACCCTTCACCAGGAAATGACTTTTGAGACAATTCTTTTTCTATTGAGGATAGGTCATACAGTACTGTGTTGACCCATGGACACATAACTGAGAGGAATCCTGCCCCAGTATGTGACAACTGCAAGTGCAGTGTTCCCTTGGAACATACACTTATGGAATGTCAACAATATAAGCATCTGAGATTCAAATATGAATTATGGAAGAACAGTTAGAGGATAAAAAAATACTGAAAAAAAGTTTAGACAATAATGTTAATGTAGACTGATGAATTATTTAAAGGAAGACAAAATATTGATTTGATATAAGTATATATGGTGTGGGAGGAAAGTTGTTAGAAGCAGTGAAAAGTTTTTATCGAGGATGTAAGGCATGTGTACGTGTAGGAAGAGAGGAAAGTGATTGGTTCTCAGTGAATGTAGGTTTGCGGCAGGGGTGTGTGATGTCTCCATGGTTGTTTAATTTGTTTATGGATGGGGTTGTTAGGGAGATAAATGCAAGAGTTTTGGAAAGAGGGGCAAGTATGAAGTCTGTTGGGGATGAGAGAGCTTGGGAAGTGAGTCAGTTGTTGTTCGCTGATGATACAGCGCTGGTGGCTGATTCATGTGAGAAACTGCAGAAGCTGGTGACTGAGTTTGGTAAAGTGTGTGGAAGAAGAAAGTTAAGAGTAAATGTGAATAAGAGCAAGGTTATTAGGTACAGTAGGGTTGAGGGTCAAGTCAATTGGGAGGTGAGTTTGAATGGAGAAAAACTGGAGGAAGTGAAGTGTTTTAGATATCTGGGAGTGGATCTGGCAGCGGATGGAACCATGGAAGCGGAAGTGGATCATAGGGTGGGGGAGGGGGCGAAAATTCTGGGGGCCATGAAGAATGTGTGGAAGTCAAGAACATTATCTCGGAAAGCAAAAATGGGTATGTTTGAAGGAATAGTGGTTCCAACAATGTTGTATGGTTGCGAGGCGTGGGCTATGGATAGAGTTGTGCGCAGGAGGATGGATGTGCTGGAAATGAGATGTTTGAGGACAATGTGTGGTGTGAGGTGGTTTGATCGAGTGAGTAACGTAAGGGTAAGAGAGATGTGTGGAAATAAAAAGAGCGTGGTTGAGAGAGCAGAAGAGGGTGTTTTGAAGTGGTTTGGTCACATGGAGAGGATGAGTGAGGAAAGATTGACCAAGAGGATATATGTGTCGGAGGTGGAGGGAGCAAGGAGAAGAGGGAGACCAAATTGGAGGTGGAAAGATGGAGTGAAAAAGATTTTGTGTGATCGGGGCCTGAACATGCAGGAGGGTGAAAGGAGGGCAAGGAATAGAGTGAATTGGAGCGATGTGGTATACCGGGGTTGACGTGCTGTCAGTGGATTGAATCAAGGCATGTGAAGCGTCTGGGGTAAACCATGGAAAGCTGTGTAGGTATGTATATTTGCGTGTGTGGACGTATGTATATACATGTGTATGGGGGGGGGGGTTGGGCCATTTCTTTCGTCTGTTTCCTTGTGCTACCTCGCAAACGCGGGAGACAGCGACAAAGTATAAAAAAAAAAAAAAAAAAAAAATAAGTAGTTTTAAGTCTCGGACCTTGTTTTACAAGAGGCCAAAATATAAAACCCTCTCTAAACAAATTTAAGTTTTTGGCCGTCTTTTTCATGTATGAAATTCTGAGTAACCCTTAGGTTTTGACACAACAAATTCCACAGAATCCAACCAGTTAAGGAAAACTGGTTTTTCGTTATTGTAAGATGTAAACCCCTGTGGGTAATCTAAAACTACCCATGCACTTGGGGAAAAGAAAAAAAACATTTTATCAGTCTTGATTTAGAGTTACCATTGATGTCTTACAGTGCTTGGTATTTTGGGTTATGTTTTTTTTGATGTATGTAGATTACTTACAAGAAGGACATCAGTCATACCTGATTATTGTTTACAGGTGATGCAAAAGTTATGAGAGAAGTTGGAAGTTTACAGGATTGTGAGAAGAGAGAGATCTTCCTGAGCTTCAGCTTCATGTTAAATAGATAATTAAGTTCAACTGGGCCAAATACAAAGTTATCAAGTTAAGAAATAGTAAAAGGAGACAGCTATGTCCATCATCTGTAGATGATTTTGGTTTGGGCATAGTACCCAGTCCATCAGCAGAATATTGGATTAAGAAATTTTTTTTGGAGGGAAATTATTTATTGCTCAATGTAAGATTGCCTTCAAGTACATGGATGGGAAAAATTTCAAAAAGTATTTACAGCATATATCACACTCAGAGTATACAGTGCCAGTTTGGTTCCCCTATGAAATAAGATTTGCTGGAAAAGGTCTAGTGTAGTCAGCAAAGACTGTACCTGAAGAGAGTTATAGCTATGGGGAAAATATGATATCCATAGAGTAACCCAGTCAGGGGATCAACAGGTTAGAGGAGCATTTTAATAACCAAGTTTCCAAATCCATTTTGACAGCATTACTACTGAAAAATATTTAAAGTAGATAGAATTACCTGTGGTTACTAGGTGGTGTGTTCTAGTGCCCAGTCTTAGGACTGCTGCTGCTTTTTATCTATGGAAATGACTGGCCAGAAGGTCCTGGACTCATACCTGAATATGTTTGTGGATGATGCTGAGATTATGAGAGAAATAAGTAGTGCATCATTGTGCAAAGGGACTTTGAAAATCTCTACAGTTGTTCTGCTACATACTTGATAAAGTACAATCCAAGTAATTGCAAAGTAACGAAGACTGGACAGATTGAGTGTATGTCTCATAGTGAATTTCATCTATTAGGCCTTAAGAAGCTACTTGAATCACTAGGTGCAAGGGATTTCAGGGTCAGCATTGTATACAGCCAGTTACCACACCAACTTGTTTAACAAATTTTGAGGCAAACTGTCCTGGTAGAATCCTAAAATTGCATTTAAGTACATGGATTAGGTGTTCAGTAAGCCATTTACAATTTATACTAGATCTAGATTTGAATATGCACCTTAAACCTCTCTGATAGAAATATAAAGAAATACTAGAGATGGTCCAAAGATGGATAACAAAGATGGTATTTGCAATAAGAGAACTGAGTACAGTAAAAGGTTGGAGGCAAAAAATATGCCCACCATGTAAATGGTAAGAATAAGGGTGGACTTTATAAAAACTTTCAAATTTCTAAACCGTTTAGACAATGTTGACAGTGAACAGTTTTTTGAAAGATGCAAAACAGAAGCAACCTAAGGTTATAACAAGAAAGTAAGCAAGAAACTTGCAAGAAAATATGTGTAGAAATACTTTGATAGTACACAGGTATGGATGAATGGAATGAACCAGGTGATGAAAATGTGAATGCTAACAGTACACCAAAGTTTAAAATGTTGTATGATGGAAGAGAACGTTCAAGAGATGGGGCCCGTGAATTTAGAACTCTGTCTGTGTACAATATGAATAGGCAATTACTTATGGTGTAATGCATTGTTTTGTATTAGGTCAAGTCAGGTCAGATCAGATCATACTAGTAGGTCAGGATCCCTTTACTTAGAGATTTTGGCAAAATTATGCACTGTAGTTTCTCTTAGGTTTAGGTAGATCAGCTTAAACATGCTTCTTGCTGAAACAAGTTGCAAAAGTTTTATCAACGGAAGTTTGAGCAAAGATGAAAAAAAAAAAGAGGAGGAACAGAGAAGGGGGCCAATTGAGGATATTCCCTCAAAGGCTTAGTCCTCTGGTCTTAATGCTACCTTGCTAATGCGGGAAATGGCGAATAGTATGAAAAAAAAAAAAAAAAAAAATATATATATATATATATATATATATATATATATATATATATATATATATATATATATATATATATATCTGGCAGCGAATGGAACCATGGAAGCGGAAGTGGATCATAGGGTGGGGGAGGGGGCGAAAATTCTGGGAGCCTTGAAGAATGTGTGGAAGTCGAGAACATTATCTCGGAAAGCAAAAATGGGTATGTTTGAAGGAATAGTGGTTCCAACAATGTTGTATGGTTGCGAGGCGTGGACTATGGATAGAGTTGTGCGCAGGAGGATGGATGTGCTGGAAATGAGATGTTTGAGGACAATGTGTGGTGTGAGGTGGTTTGATCGAGTAAGTAACGTAAGGGTAAGAGAGATGTGTGGAAATAAAAAGAGCGTGGTTGAGAGAGCAGAAGAGGGTGTTTTGAAATGGTTTGGTCACATGGAGAGAATGAGTGAGGAAAGATTGACCAAGAGGATATATGTGTCGGAGGTGGAGGGAACGAGGAGAAGAGGGAGACCAAATTGGAGGTGGAAAGATGGAGTGAAAAAGATTTTGTGTGATCGGGGCCTGAACATGCAGGAGGGTGAAAGGAGGGCAAAGAATAATGTGAATTGGAGCGATGTGGTATACCGGGGTTGACGTGCTGTCAGTGGATTGAATCAAGGCATGTGTATGGGGGTGGGTTGGGCCATTTCTTTCGTCTGTTTCCTTGCGCTACCTCGCAAACGCGGGAGACCGACAAAGCAAAAAAAAATATATATATATATATATATATATATATATATATATATATATATATATATATATATATATATTTTTTTTTTTTTTTTTTTTTTTTTTTTTTCATATTTGTTCAAATTTATGATTTGTTGAAATTCATAAGTTGAAAATTGATGTGCTGAATGCAAATGCTGATGTGGAAAACCTGGATATGATTGTGACATCAGAGTCATGAAAAATGAAAGGTGGAAATATAAATCCTAGGGTATGCGGAACAAGAACAAGATACACAAGAAGGGAAATGTTCTCAAGTATACAAGAAGAGACCTTAACATAGTTAAAATTAACAGTGCAGAAATGAAGCCTATGATTCCTTTTTATCAGGATTATCAGTAAATAATGAAGAAGAATTACTTTTGATTGGGGTGCAGACCTCATCTCTTGAACTTTTTTACTATCATGCAAATTTTTAATGTATTCTGTTTGTGTTCAAACTTTTATCACATAGCTCATTTCAGCCATCCACAACTCTAATACCATAAAAGCACTTTTTTTCTAAAAAGTCTCTTACTTAGACTTCCTTTTGCTCCAAGTTTACATTTATCAAAGAACTGTTCACCTTTGACACTGTCAATTTCATTAAGCAACTTCAAGGTTGTAATCAAATCTCCTCTTATTCTTCTGTCTTCCATGGTGGGCAAATTTATAGCCTCTAAGCTCTCCCTGTAACTCAACTCTCTTATTTCAGGTACCATCTTTGTTGCCTTCCTCTGGACCTTCTCTATTACAGGTGAGGTGATCAAACTTGAAATGCAAATTCTAGTTTAGGTGTAATATAAGCTGTAAATAGTTTCTTGAACATTCTCATATCCCTGTACTTAAATGCAATTTTGATATTAACTAGTAAACAATTTGCCTCAACAGTTCTTCCAACATGACTTCCTGGTGTTAGGTTGGGCACTGTGTGACCCTCTAAGTCCCTTTCACAAACATACTTAGTAGTTTGTTTCCTGCCAGATCACAGTCATATCTAGGCCTTCTTTCACCTAGACTCACTTTCATAACTCTGCATTTGCTTTGGTTAAACTTCAACCATATATCTAACCACCTCTGGAGCTTGTCTAAAGGCTCTTTTAAGTAGATGCAATACACATCCTTCCTTGTTTCTCTCATGACTCTTACTACATCTACACAAACATCGTATTCAAGTATGATTCCAGTCCTGGTAAGTTATTAACATAGGTCAAGAATAACAGTGGTACTAAGACTGAGCCCTACAGCAGACCATGAGTTACCCCAATTTACTTAGAAATGACACCACTGATATGTACTATTTTCTCTCGGACTGAGATAATTTTCAGTTAACTGGAGGAATCTCCTCCATATACCTGCCTGGAAATCTAGCTTTACTAACCTTTTGTGTGAGACAGTGTCAGAAGCCTTCAGATAGCCTAAGAACACACATTTTGTTTATTATTCCAAGATAGCTCACCTTGTCATAGAAATCTAATCATTGGGCTTGTCAAGTGTCTGCACACTTTTTGAGTATATATAGAGAGACTTTATCAGCTTCATGTACTTTATAAGGCTCAGGACCCTTCAGTAGCTACTTCTTCCATATTTGATAATTTCAGTGCATTTCATGTCCTTCTACCCTTCAGATCTCACAGTTGTTGGTATTATAGTGTCCACTATGAATACACTTTGGAACTTGCCATTTAATTCCTTGCATATTTTCATATCTTCCTCAACAACCCTTTCCTCCAAGTCCCTCACTCGTATATGATGCACTTTAACTGACTATATTCACTTGATAAATTTTTAGACCAGTTTTGGATATCCACTTCCCTTGTCACAAGTAGTAGTTATAGGTTGGTAGGCAGCCAATGACCAGGAAGGTATACTACCAGTACCACCTGCCTGGGTATAGGAAGAGTTAGTGACAGCTGTATACTGAGCCAGCACTTCAGTGGTTGTCAAGTTGCACTCCTCTGACCTGGGTACTTGTCCCTTCTTTCTGCGTCACCCACACATGGACTACTAGCATTCTGTCCACAAGCATAGAATCTCTCCTTTTCACACATAACTCATAATAGCACTTAACTCACACAGTTCATTCTTTGATAACTAGATTTTCCTGTGGTGAGCATTATGTGCTAGCCCTGCCTTTTGGCAAAATGATAGGTGCAGTAGGTAGAAGTAGTAGGTAGAGACATTTAGGTAAGAGCATGAGGTAGAAAGATTAGGTAGAAGTAGTGGGTAGGAACATTAGGCAGGAGCATTAGGTAGTAGGAGCCTCCACAAACACTGTGCTAGACTTTCCCTCTGCCAGTGGCTTGTTAAGGGTGAGGCACTAAAGGCTATGAAGCAGGCACTAGTTCACTAGTTTTGGAGACTGATTGCCATGGCTACCCCTTTGAGGGAGTTCTAGAAAGGAACAGGCATCAGAGATATAGATAGGTAGATAGAGTTGTCCACTATATATTTTTCAAAGTTCCTCCATTGCTCCACCCTGATCTTACTGTGCTCGTTTCTTGTTTCCTTATATCTTTCAGTTGTTAGTTGGCTGTTGTACAGCCTATATCTTTCCCACTTTACATTCCATGACTTTTTTTCCTATAATTATCTCCCTTCTAATCCTCTTTTTTTTTTTTCACTGCCAGTGACACCCAAGTAATTAACTCCAGCATTATAGATTTCAAAGGGCAGTATGGAACAATGCTCTTTATTGTGGTTTTGGAATACCATTTCTCAGTTTATTGTCCCATAACATCATTTAGTACTAAATTTGTGTAGTACCACCGTTGCATCTCCTATTTGATTTTTTCTTTGATCTTCATTTTATATGCTCACAAAACATGTAATGAAATTTAAGCACAGCATGATCTTTCTTTCTTAGATGGGTATCATATTTGATATTTTTTATTTCCATGTTGGTATTAGTAAAGATAAGATCTAGTATTGATGGTGTATCAGTCCAGCCTTACTCTAGAGAATTCAGTGACATTTATGCATAAAATTTTCCTGTACACATTCCAAGAATTCGCATCTCCAAGACCATCTGTGTGTATATCTCGAGTAACCCTAATCAATATCTTGGTAGTAAAGATGCTTGTTAGTAGGACTCTGCCATATCTAGGAAGAATTTTTATTTGCTCCCTCCTGCACCATCTTTATTTTGTCATTATTTTTATTATATAACTGGTCTGGCTCATTAAAACTTTTTTAGATATTGTAAATTGTGACTTCTATTATGCAAGATTTTATTGTTGCTTTTCTTTTGAAGTAGTGTTTAGATGGACCATCCACGAGTATTTCCTAAGACTTTAAGATTATTCTTTCCTTCTTTGCTGTCGTGTATCCATGAGGAAAGATTTTATTTTATATCATCTCTTTAGTGAGTTCAGTCTCAACAACGTGTGGTTTCATTTCCCCAGTTCAGTTCTAGAGTCACTTTTTTCATTTTCATGTACCACTACTTCATTGGCATTTGTGTGCATTACTTTCAGCCTTGCTTTACTACTATTTAGTACACTTTCCTGTCTGTGCCTGTGGTGCAGTTGGTCTTCCATTTCTGACAGGTATCCAATATTTTGCTTCTTAGATGTTTACTTTTTACTTGTTCTCCATATGATACGTTTCCTTAAATGAAACATCCTTTGATTTCCTCACATTAGGCAAATTTCTTTGCTTTCTTCGGTACTATCTAGCTAATACACTTCATCTTGAATGTAATCTTCACATTTTTTTTTCTTATTCTATGATTTCCTATTCTTTTCATTTCTCTAATCTTTGAAACTGTAGTCACCAGTTTCACTGTTTTAAAGTAATGAGGTAATCTAAAGTGGAGATGCAGGTCCAAAATTAAATTTGTAAAATGAAATTATGAAATGAGTAATCCCAGAGGCATGTACAAACATGTAAGAAGCAAAATAAGACCACTCGTGCATAATAATGGGCCCTTCATTTTGGGAAAAATAGTATTGGCTTCATTGCTAAATAAAGTCATCCATAGCATATTTCAGATATGTATAACTTTTCATTTGACAAATTGGCAGTATAGTATTAAAGGAAGTGAAGATGAATGAGATTACACTTTAAAGATTAAATACAAACAAATCAAGAGGCTTACATCACTTGTTTCCTCAAATTTTGAAAGTCATTAATATTATTATTATTATTATTATTATTATTATTATTATTATGTATTTATTTGTTTATCTATGTATTTATTCATTTATGTATTTGTATATTTGTGTGTGTGTTTCAGAATTGTTAGGTAAATTATATTTATAAAAGCTGTGTGAAGGCTGGATGTTTTAGAATGATTTTAATGTCCATTAAACTACCCTGCTGTTACCTTCACCTCAGTACTCTTGAAAATGATGGTAACTATTATTAGAGAGAGGCTTTGAGTCTTCTTTGAAGAAAATGAGTTGATAATGAATAGTCAGCTTGAATCCCATTAGATCCTGTCGTAACAATTTGCTAAAAAAAATGTTGAAAAATTTAACAACTAGGCTACAAAAATAGCACCTAATGGTTTTGCAGTCAACACCATATATTGAGAGGGAATGAGATGGGAAGCTAAGAACAACTTTGTAGACCAAGAAAACACTTTTATCTCATCTTAAAATAGGTGTGCAGGATATTTCTTTCAAGGGGTTCCACGAACTTTTGGGGAGTCAGTGTTTTGTTGCTAGGAGTAGGTATTTTGTGGGAGAATAGGTTATAGTTTTGAAGCAGTTTTTATCAGGCTCCTCAGTCAGAAGAAGCCACTTCAAAACAAAGTAACATGAAGAGAACTGAGGGTCATCTTAGAGAAATTGTAAAGTTTTGGAAGATCAGCTTTTAGGCAGTTCAGATTCCAAAAGGGCCTTGATTTGATTGTGGTAAAGCTGTTCATCTCAGTTAGAAAATAGAGCAGTCAGAATCCAACCAAGTTGTAGAAAATTGTTTTGTAGAAATGGTGATTAGAAAAAGATAGAAGTAAACAGAAAACTAGCTTTTTTTTCTTCAGCATGAAAGAGTCAAGAAATGTAAAGAATGATTCTTGACTTTTGCTTTATAAGCAAGTAGATAAAGGTGAAAGTTTAAAGTGACCCTAGTGGAAAGTGTCCAGAAACACTTTCGAAAGCTCTGATTTGAAGCATTCTTTCTGACATTGAAATTTGTTCCTGGATGAGAAAGGTCTTGGCTTTCCAGATAGGCAAGGAAAGTCAGGAGTTCAGGGTATTGTTATTCAGATAATGTAATACCACAGATTTTTGAGTATTGTTATTCAGACAGCGTAATACCAAAGATTTTTGTCAGGTTGATTTTAACCCTCAAATCAAGACTAACATCATTAAAAGCAGCAGTGGTGGTTTGTTTTGATGCCTCTGATTATAGTATGATTATAGTAGAATTGAAGCATGAGTTAGGGAATATTGCTTGATTAGATATGTTTTTCAAGAAGTAGGTTTCACCAGAAATCTGGAAAAGTTTTGGCTTGCTCCAGAACAGTTTACATGGCTTGGGATCAGTGGTGTTGCCTCCAAACAAGTTTGCTTGGCTTACCAGCAGACAAGGCTCTGCCTTGAGCAGAAGCATCTGTAGTCCTTTCATATCTAAGAATGGCATTTTGTCACCAATTAGAGTATTTCTGGGGAAATTCGGTTTTACAAGAGTGTTAAAGATTTAGTGAAGTTGCAAGCCAAAACGTTGGCATTATGGATCAACAAGTTCTTTCAAGGCAGAAATGTTATAAGAGGTAAACCTCAACTTTTCAGTAAACTTTTGAAATGGTGAACCAGCAATGAAAATCACAGAATCTCATGGTATTTAGAGCTGTTGTGCACCTACTGAACATCTGAACAAATGCTTCAGACTCTAGAATGTTCAACTGTTTATTTGAGGGTTACACTGAAATAGGATTATGAACAGTGCCCTGGAAATTACTGTGCAGTCAGCTTAGTGTCGGCAGTTGGAAAACTTGTGGAAACCATCATTCATGATAAGATTTTAAGCCATTTAGAGAACCACCTTTTAATATATGACTCAGCATGGTTTTTGACGAAATCGATCATGTTTTACAAGTCTGCTCGATTTTTTAAATGATGTATAATCAACATGTGTGATAAAAGTAAAGCAGTTAATATCATCTATATAGATTTTCAAAAAGCATTTGATAAAGTTCCACATTAGAGGTTACTAACTAAAAACACATGGCATAGATGGGGCTTGTACTGAGTGGTTAGGAAATTGGTTAACTTGCTGTAAACAAAGAATTGTGATTAATGGTCAAGCCTCAGAATGATTAAATGTAACAAGTGTACCACAAGGATCTGTTTTGGGACCAGTTTTCTTTCTCATATATATTAATTATGTTTTTAATGGGCTGCATTGTAAGATATCAAAATTTGTAGAAGACAGTAGGTAGGGAAAAAAGATGCACAACAGAAATAGAGCATCTTTAGCTTCGAATGGACATAGGCACACTGATGGACTGAGCTCACAGGCAGCAGATAAATTTTAATATCAGTAAGTGCAAAGTTTTATATGTCAAGTAGTGAAAATGTGTAGGCAAGTAAGAGTATATGAATTATTTTGAACTGCAAAAGGTAAATGAGGAAAAAGACCTGAGTGTAATAATCTCTGGTGATTTAAAGCCAAGTAAATAGCACACAGCAGCAGTTAAAAGAGTGGACAAAACTCTTGGATTTATAGGTAGGGCTATTGAATTTAAGTCCAGGAATATTATTCTTACTCTACAAGTCATTCATGTGTCCCCATCTTCAATAATGTGTTCAGGGTTGCTCACCCACCTTGAGGAAAGACAGACATAATGGAGAGTACAGAGAAAATATACCAAGATGATTCCTGGACTGGAAACAAATCCTGTGAAAGGCGACTAATTGAGCTGAATCTGTTTAGTTTAGAAAAGAGATCTGATACAGGCATTCAAAATTATCAACGGCTTCAGTAATCCTGATCTAACAACTTAGGGATATATTCATCTGATTTCACCGGTAGTAATGGTTACAAACTCGAGGGGAAATGTTTTACCCTAAAGGAGGCGAAATACTTTCTCTTTAACAGGGTTGCTAACATATGATTTACCAATTAGAGTGGTTGAAGATAGCACCATAGATATCTTTTAAGAATAGACTTTGTAGATATTTCACTTCAGATCCATGACTGACATCACTTGTGCCTGTTTAGCCACTTTGAAAAGTTTTAATATCTTTTATCTTCAATATGTACATGTGTTTATTGTTACTACACTGATTTATGATTCTTTTATCTCCTCTTCTATCACAAACAGCCTCAAAGGGACCTCATGGGCCAGATGCTGTTTAAATTCCCTTGTATTCCTCTGTGTAACAGAGGTTCTGAGTTATTGGTCTATCAGCAGGAAAGGATTGATGATTCTCTTTCTGAATGATTGATATTGGGTTGGAAAGCCCATTTTATCGTGGATAACACCATAGCTGCTCACTTACTAATGTAGAGAAGTTCATATGATTTTCTTCCACTTGTAGAGAAGATAAGTCTCACTCTTACCTTACCAGCCTTGAAGAATAGTTTATTCATCAAGTATTCCTATGGAGAGTTTGTTGCTTTGAGAAAATGTCTCGTCTAAGTCACAAGCTGTGGTACAGAAAGGAAAGTGGACAGCATTACGAACTATGATGCAGAAAGGATAGTGGAGAGCATTAACTTTCAATAGATTGTTCTCATTAGGGATGAACTCTCCTGTAAATCTCTCTGCCATGAATGTTAATACCCTTTTCCTGAAGTATATTTTTCCAGTTTTTGTGAAATCGGTAAAGGTAATCAGTGACATGACTGTTGAGTGGAAGATTTAGACAAAGAATTATTTTTTTTTTCCTCTGTTGAAGATCTTAGAGAAAATCAATCTTAGACTGGTTTCTAGGTTTTAGTGACTGTCACCATTAAGTTGGTAAAATATCCCAGGTATGAGATACCAGTGCAGAAATGCTATTTGCTAAATGAAATGTTTGGTCCCTTTTGGTCCCTTGAGAGAGTTACCAGGAGCACATGAGAATCAAAACTTCTTGTTTTGAATCTACACGTTTGGGTTTTCTCACTAGATGTATAATAGAAATATATGGAGAATGACTTAACAAGTGATCTCATTCATAATGTTTGCCCTTCCTCTCCGGAGACAGAATTAGTCAGTTTGGAGATCTTCAAAATACTTTTGAGAGAATCAGAAGAGTCATTAGTATCTGAATTAGAGAGCTCTGGATTTTTCTCTGGCCTTTTTTAAGGCAAGAATAAAGCTGGGAACACTAAAGTGCATTATGTACATACGTGACATTATTGTGTCTAGTCTTACACAGAGCAATGCTGGAAATCTATTTTCCAAGGAGTCCAGTATCATTTTTATCTTAACTTGTTTAAAAGCTTTGAATTTCTTTGATCTTTACAGTCTCTTTGTATCTTGTTGAATATGGTTTTGTGACATAAAAACTGGTCCATTAAAATTTGGATCAGAAGGAAGAGTTAAAGGAATATATGCTATTTATAGACACAGAAATCCAATAATATTTCAAGATCAGCTTTTTTGGGTAAAGATTAATTGTTGGGAGTATACTCTTCGGAAAGAACTTCTCACTCAAAAGGAGTCCATCATTTCAGTGCTTCTGGAAGTAGCACAGCTTTGGAGCTCTAGAAACTCCTGGAAAGAGTTCCATGGTAACATACTGACTGTTTCTTAGAAAGAGGTGCTGGGGTAGTTATTAATAAAAATGAACTAGAATAAGTTTTTCTTGTGATTTGTTTCTCTTTACACCTAGACATGTTACATATTTTATAGTTTTCTTCCCATCAGTGATTTTACACATACCATATGTTTTTTATCATTCATGTGTGCCATTTATTGTATTAATGATGTAGCACCAGAAGCAGATGAAGAAGTGGCCTCATTTGATTACATCTACTCTAGCTGTTATGTATAATGCTCCAAAACCGAAGTCCCTTATCCATCACCAGGTCCTACAGCCTTTCTACAGTTTCCCTGATTGCTTCATATGCCCTGATTCAGGCCATTGACAGCATGTTTTCTCCTGTATATTGCAATGCTCCAAGTTGCTGTATGTTTTGCATCCTCCTACATGTTCAAGTCCTGAACCTTTAAAAGCATCTTTCACTCCATTCTCATCCACCTCCTTGGTTTCCTCCTTTTCTTTGTTCCCTCCACTTCTGGCATATATACCTTCTTAGTGATCCTTCACTCTCATCCCCTCCATAAGTCCAAGTCCAGACCATCTTGGCACACCCAGTTTAGCTCTGTCATACATACTCTTATTATCACACCTCTCTCATGCTCTATCATTTCTTATTCAATCAGTTTTCCTCACACCATATATTGTCCTTGAACATTTCATTTCCATCATATCCACCCCTCTTTATATTTTTGTTGAAGACCCACATCGTATGTATCATTTATATATTTTTTGCAAATGCATATTTTTCATGCTCGGCCTGCCATTTCCTGCATTAGCAAGGTAGCATCAGGAACAGAGGAAGAAAGGCTGCATCCACTTGCTACCTATTATGTGGAATGCACCTAAAGGCCACATCTATTCTCATCCATTCTTTAGCTTGTATGTTTAATGCACCTAAAGGCCGCATCCATTCTCATCCATTCTTTAGCTCTTGTGTAATGCACCTGAAGGTTGCATCCACTCTCATCCATTCTCTCGCTGTTATGTGTAATGCACTTAACCCACAACTCTGTATTTACAACTAGGCCCTGTAGACCTTTTCATGGTTTACCTCAGACACTTCAAACGCCCTGGTTCAGCCTACTGACAGCATCATGTCGACCTCTGTATATCACATCATTCCAATTTACTCTGGATTTGTGGACACCTTTTCATCCTCGTACATGTTCAGGCCCCAATTGCTCAAAATCTTTTTCTCTATTTCTAAATTGGTCTCCCCATTCTTGTTGTCTCCACTTTTGACACATGTATCCTTTTGTCAACCTTTCCTCAATCATTCTCGCCATATGTCTAAACTTTTTCAGCACACCCTCTTCAGCTTTTTCAGCCACACTCTTTTATTACCACACCTCACTTTTTTTCTTTCATTACTTAATTGATCAAACCACCTCACACCACATATTGACCTCATACATTTCATTTCCAACTCATTCATGCTCCTCCACACAGCCTTATCGATAATTCATGCATTGTATCCGTATGATGTTGTTAGGACTACTGTACCTTCAAACATACCCATTTTTGCCTTCCCAGATGATAATCTCTTTTTTCTTACATTTTTCAGCACCCCCAGAACCTTTGCCATTTCCCCCACCCAGTGAATCATGTCTGCTTCCATGATTCTTTTCACTACCATATCCACTCCCAGATATCTAAAATGCTTCACTTCCTTCAATTTTTCTCCATTCAGACTCACATCCAAACAAACCTGTCCTACAACCCTGCTAAATCTAATAACCTTGCTTTTATCCACATATTCTCTCAACTTCCCCCTTTCACTCACTCTCCCATACTCGGTCACCAACTTCTGCAATTTCTCTCTCAAATCTGCCACTGTGCTGTATCATCAGCAAACAACAACTGACTCACTTCCCAGGCCCTCTCATCCCCCACAGACTGCATGCTCGCCCTTCTTTCCAAGACTCACATTTACTTCTCTCACCACCTCATCTATAAACAAATTAAACAACCATGGTGACATCAGACACCCTTGCTGCAGACCAGCATTGAGACATTGCCACCAAAGTCTTTGGCAGCCTCCTGGCATATTGCAGCTGTCATAGCAGACTGTTATAATGGCAAGTTGCAACCCAGAGGTTGAATTAGTAATGGAAATATGATACGTGATAAATATTAAGATTAAACTTTTTATTGTTTACGTCAGAGCACAAAATTCCTAATTCATTTAATGTTCAAACAGAATGTGCTGATGCATCACTTGTTATGTTGAAGGCTCATCTTTCTAATATGGAAGTTAGATTGGCATATCTGTATTGTTCTAGAAGTGTAGACATTATAACGTATATCATTTACTGTGGAGGAGTTTCCAAGTTTCTCTGTTCATTTACTTTGTTAAGGATTGCTTAGTATTATCATTGGAAGCTTTTTCTGTTTTTTAACTGAGAGACATTTTCACCAAGATTTTTATGCATACAGTAAATGTTGAATATTAAGTAAGGGATTGTGATAGAAACAATTTAAGTGCCAACTGCATGTACCAATACTCCCAATTTTTGGGGGACCATGGACTTCCCTTTTTTTATCATGATCATATACTTTTAGTAGTACAGAAAATCATCTGGAAGCCAGAACATAATCACTCGACTACACATGACATCCAACCTAGTAGATAGACAACCTTATTAGCCTAGGAAGAGGATGAAGCAATGGGTTTTGCCCTACATATAGAGTGATTTAGAGACATTTTCACCAAGATTTTTATGCATACAGTAAATGTTGAATAAAAAGTAAGGGATTGCGATAGAAACAATTTAAGTGCCAACTGCATGCACCAATACTCCCAATTTTGGGGGACCATGGAGTTCCCTTTTTTTTTTATCATGATCATATACTTTTAGTAATACAGAAAATCATCT